>NC_092706.1:8613643-8913643 GCF_964275005.1 Diadema setosum
TCACATATTGTATTATTATACTCCAAACACACACACATACACACATTTACACACACACACAACAAATCATACACATCACATATCATGCAGCTCACAATACACACACACACACACACACACGCACACACGCACACACACACACACACACACGCGCACACACACACACACACACACACACACACATACGCATAACTTACCAGTCATACCCATCCCACCAAAGCTTAACACCGGAGGAACCACCCCGAGCCCGGGGCGACAATCTGTGACGGGGCGACAATCCGTGTCGCAACAATTTTTTTGCCAACACGGATTGTCGCCTTCGAGGTCAAAAACTGGGAACTGCACAAGCGTCACGGATTGTCGCCAGGCGACAATCCGTGTAGGGGGCGACAATCCGTGCCGCCAGCGCCCGTCACGGATTGTCGCCCCGAGCAGGAGGCGACAATCCGTGTAGGGGCGACAATCCGTGTCGCAACAGGGGGGATTACTGGTCATTATACACCAATGTAATTATCCTTAATCGCGTTACGCATAATTCAGTTGAAATAACGTGCTGTTACGTAGGCGTTATCATAATTCTTGTCTCGTAAGTATGTAACAACATTGCTGTTGTCAATGAACACGTTTTCTCTAATGGTTTTGCTAGTGATGTTTATTATATTCATATTGATTCTCTCCTTTTATTTATCTTCATTTGGTATATTGAACTTCATGACATGGCAGTACGCAAAGATCGCGGATAGAAATAATCGGCGTGAAAACTGTTCTTCAGAGGCTAAGTAATGTACATGGTCCCTTGTTGACTAACCTAGTTTTTAGAAAGTCGAAAAATGAGAAATAATATTCTTCCTAATCATTATGGAGTCAGCTGTATAGCTAGTAACGTGGTTGTGGGCAACATATCAGTATTATTCCGATAATTAATCACCATCACACTTATAAACAAGATCAAGAAGAAGAAAAAAATCACACGGCACACACAGGCCGTCCAGTAGGCTGACATCACAGTAACACACACGACGTTACCTGAACCGCCACGGGTACTTTCCAACTTGTCTACCCTGCAGGTAGAGACATGTATAATGTAGGTTCCGGTATAAAGCTCTTAGAAGAATATCAATGAACACCTGCATGACACCTGCATGCTGGGATCAAAGGACGCAAATTGCTACGGGCGGGTTTCGGCAGAAAATCGGGGTGGGAGCAGACGTGAGAGGAAAGAAGCTCATTTTTGCGGGCTCTTCAACTCTCTATAATTCCAAATACGGCTAGAAATCTGAATGAGAGGGATTTCATCATTGATTTCTATGTAGGGAACGAAGAGCAAACATCGCTGATACATGCAACTGATACTGAAATTAGGGGGGTGGTAATAATTAGCCATATTGGTGTGAGCATCCTGTGTTCAGACATCACACTTTGCACCAAATAGCAACACCACTTTATACAATTTTTTGATACATGAGCAATCACAAACTGATAGCAGCACTTATGAACTCATTCCAGAATGAGTCGGAATGAGAGTAGGAGTATTAAAAAGTTATAAACTAAACCTTTCACTAGAACCTCTTACATAATTATGTTAACACGTCGAAAGAATTTGTGTAAAATGACAAAGAAATCCAAATGTTTCGTCAAAATTTCAAACATAATGTCATTCAGATTTAGATTTTCCAAACTGACTTCGTGTCACAGAGAGGTGGTGGTGGTGGTGGTGATGGTGGAAGAGGAGGGGGGGGGGGGGAGCTCCTCAATTTGTAATACTCGTGACATCTCACCATAGACGCTCTGTCATCTTTCGCAAGTATGAGTCGAATATGCACCGTAGAGGGCGTCATGAATTGTTCTGAATTTCAGAGTATGAGCTTTCCTATGTGGACTGTTGGCTTTACTTTTTAGTTATCCTGCGTTTTAATTTATTTACCTTTTATATCCCCAAACATATGTGCATATAGGCCTACCTTGTTGTATATGTGCCTACATGTCGTGTATAAAAATATCGCCCAAGGATATAATATTGCAGAATTTATTGCTTAAATGAGAAGAAAAAAAAAAAAGAAACCACACCCAAAAGCAAAATTGATTCTCAATTTTCACAACGATTTCTCTTCAGGTTTATCAAAGCCCCGGTGGTATGCCAATGTAATTCAATTTCCCTCATATATTCTCAAAATATCAGATTATAAACTTTGGAATAATATCATGATAGAAGGAAATGTTTATGCCTTACGTCATAAGGACAGAGAATACCAAAATCAATTCGACACACCGACCCAGACCTGTGGAATTTCGATCTCGTACAATTCGCTCAATTGGCCCTTTTAAATAATTAATTCGTTAAACATACTCATGCCTGTTGCCAAATGTCTGTGATGTAACATAAATATCCAGAAAATGTATTCTGTTGTTACTTGAAGTAGTTTTATTCTATTTTAGATACTGACTTCTGCATACAGATTCCACATGAATTTTTTTATTTTTTATTTTGATGTTTATAACTGGTCCGTACTTTTGCCTCAACCAGCCGTTAACTGGCAACATTGTGAATGTACCTACAATAGTAACTGTAGTGTATCGTTTGTTATTTTCTGTAGCTAAGTAAGTTGATAGTTTGTTAAAACTGTTTATTTATTTATTTTTTTGTGTAATTAATGACGCTCATAATATTACGCTAGGCTCACCTGGGTTCCTCCTTTATGGTACATTGTTTGGATTTTTTCCTTTTATTATAATATCTCTGTTTTCTCTCACGCATGAGTTCCTAATCTCTCATGCGCAAAGTTAGCCATGATCAATGATGAATATAACTGTATGTTTTCGACAGTGATTTGTTGATTAATTTGTGCCATGCAGAAACAGTGTATGAAGTAAATGAAAGATGAAAAATACACAACTGTAACTATATATATATATATATATATATATATATATATATATATATATATGACCCTGCACCACAAGACCAACAAAAAGTCGCCAGACATGGATTTTTAGCTAGGGGAAGATTCTGAAAGAGCAGACTCTAAGCTTTAAAATGATGTATAACTCAATTCAAATGGATTCTCCAAACCTGTATAAATATTGGAAAGAAAGCACACACTCTGGAAAAGTCTGCACTGAGAAAAGAGGCTCTGAAGTATAGAACATATATTCAAGCGCCTAATCTTTACTAAACGGTAATACCTGTGCCATTAATGGGACAAAAAACATGATGTTAACCAATATAGCAACAACAGTGAAGGGATTATCAAATTAAGCTGATATTAAACATGCTCTATAAGCACATTCTGCCCATGGTAAATACCAGCTTTCAAAGCAGTAGCATCATCCTTCCAAAAGTTATTAGACTTGAAAGTGAAGAGTGTGCAAATGATTTTCAAGAATTGAAAAGGGCCTCTAAGAAAAACCTGATCACGCTACTCTACCATAATGGGGGTTGTAGAGAAACTGCTGAAGACCAACTTTCCCATTCAATTTATGATCGCAAACTTGATGATAATGTAGAAGAAGAAAAGCTCTTTCAGAAAACAAGGAAACCTAAAAATTGACTTGGTTGATCCATTTCACCTTTCTTGAGTCCTCACGTAAAATCAAGGGGTGCGACTTTTTGTTTGTTTTGTGTTTCATGGTCATCATATATATATATATATATATATATATATATATATATATATATATATATATATATAATATATAACATATCTGTAGGCATATGGCTGCAGGATACAAGAACTAAGAAAGTAGAGAATGTTGTTTGATACAAATTAACCATGATGCTGATGGGGAAAATCAATATGTAAGAAAAAGAAAGAGAGAGAGAAAAAAAGTAACATTTTATGTAATCGTAATCCCAGAAGCCGTGTTATTCTTTTTTTTTAAACTAAGGTTAACAAAGGTGATAATTACTAGCGAGCTTTAGATAAGCAACAAGAACGTAAAGACTCCTCCCGAGTTGGACAATGGAAATAGCTGTGTTGCGCATGTGCAGAACACCACTTTCTTTTTTTTTTCTGTGTCTAGTAGCGTCGTATTTAGCAATCGCGTCGACAAGATCTAAAGCTCGCTATTGTAGGAGATCGATTGGTGACAATGTAGAAACAAATATAATAACAGATTATTTGTCGGTCAAAACACATTCAAAGCAACTGTTTATTTTTCTGTTAACAAGATGTGAAGTTTAATATGATACAGATTGTCGGCTTCGGTTAACGAAACGATTGTGAAACTATATGTTTTTGTCAATTTGGAACATTTGCGGCAAAGTTTTCGGCAAGCATTGACAATAAAGTCGTTAAATATTTCTGCAATCTGCTTTGGCTCTCCCGTTTAAGTCGGTTTCAAGATGTCAAAGCTCAAAACTGTATAGATCATAAAGTATTCGTTTGTTTCCTCTTTGGCAAGAAATGTTAGCATATTAAAGAAAAGAGGTCTTGTTTGATAAGAAAGTAAGTTTCCCAAATGGTGGGAAGTGGTAAATCAATAAATCAAATTCAGAATCAGAGTCAGAGTCAGAGTCAGAGTCAGAATGCAGTAGCTTTGGTAGATAATTTTCTTTCATTAGGAATTCAATTTCAATTTATATGTGTCTCAAGTATAGAATGATTGAAACATTGAATAAAATTGAATTCTATTTAAGTCATTTGACACACTTAAACCAACTTACTCACTTAAAATCATTCTATCTCTTGATAACTACTAAAGGATACGCTGCATTCAAGTGGTATCGATCAGTTTGCGACACCACAATTAGCATTTATCTCACATATAGGTAACTGCACAATTGGTAAAATTCCTCATCTAAACGTCTTACCTTAATTTCTAATTAGTTAACAGTTATCTAGAAATTAAAATCGTTACATTAGTCATGTTTGAATGACAGATTAAGCACACTTTCTACATACTGTTTTGACGGTAAGATATGTGAATTGAGAAATCAAATATTCAAGGTAAGCTTTTAGTAGTTCCACGGATCATCTTTGTTGATATCTGATCCAGTTTAATTGGTATCCTAAAGTGCAAGGCTTGATGCCATAAATGTACGTGTGGACATCTGTAATTTTCGCGTTTGGATCAACCGCAATGAATCTCACAAGAGAATTGTCGATCGGCGAACTTATAGTGAAAAGGAGTAATTTGGACGAATGCATAAGATATTTTGTAACTCTTCTATCTGACCCAGGGGTCCCTTGAAAACAACGCCTGTACGCCTCTGAATGGGAATACCCTAATTTTAAAGCGGACATGAATATTAAAAGATCCGATTGTTTTTTGGTAGACAACAATGATGGTAGTGTAGCATAGATGTTAGGCACCAGAGCTGCAAGTTGGAAAGTTACATGCACCTATCAATAATAAAGACAAGCCATGGGCAAGGCTTATTGGAAAAATCGACTTAGTGTACAAGTTATCGATCATTCATGTAATCAAAACTTTCTATCTATGTTCCCGTCCTTCTGAGGCTAGATTTATGAAGTGGGGCGTAAGTACGTTACTTTGCTGGTAAAGTAAAGAGAGGGTGGAGTGTTCACTGATGTACCCCACTTCTACACAGCTTCAAATATTGACCAACTTTGATGAACCGATTGGCGCAATCTCTAATCGAGCAGCCTGCTTCATGATATAATTAAAGAATTCCCATTTTTGAAGCAATTGACCAAGTATTATGTTTGCAAACAGGCTGGTATACTCGAAACCATTACTGGTCACATTTGATGCATACATGTAGGTCAGTTGTATCACAAAACATCCCATCATAATCATTTTGAATTGAATCCTAAAATAGAAAGAGATATCACTATTTTTCTTTATAAACCATTACTGTATACGGTTTAATCTAGAAACAATTCTATTATAACTACGGTTCACATTTCGTAAATTTAACAATACTTAACACTTATTATACTGAGTAACATTTTTATATAGGTCGTTTCTTTCGCTAACTCACATTTCAAAACTATTTTTGTTTGATCTGCAGATAGTAAACAATGTCTTTAGATTATCCATGACCATAGAGAATGTTGGGAGAGCTCCATTAATTCATGATTGCACTGGTAGGCTTTGTAAGAAGGATCGCAGGATATTTTGCCTCAGAATCTGTCAGGTTTGACTTAGAGAGCAGTCATCATAACAGCCATGTTGCTTTGCTACCCTTCAAATTTCAGGAGAGGCCAAATCTCCAAATATGGGCGTATTCGTACTTCTTCCAGTGAAGAGCTCTTGCAGTGCTTTGCGGAATCGCTGGTGCCGGAGTGTGTAAATGAACGGGTTAACCCACGAATTGCACAGGGCCAGAGTGATGAAAACCCAGTGGACTCGGCTGTAGAGATAGGTGGCTGGGATGATGCCGAGGTTAAAGGCGACGAAGGCAAGCTGGTTTGGTCCCCAGCATGTGACGTACACGACGACTACGATGAGCATGAGATTGATGATTCGACGACGGGCAACGCTGTGAAATGAAGTCGCTGCCTTCTCGCGTAATGTTTCCTTCGGTGCAATCAGTGCGGCCCGGCGGAGGGATCGAGCGATGGCGATTTGGGTGGTGAACAAAATGGTCGTCGGAAAGGCGAGTCGAATCGTGAATGTTACGATTCCCAACACGACTTGTGCATGTGGCGACGAGGAGAAGACACACTTCATGGTCTCTCCGTCCACGGTGATTGTGTACAGCGTCGACGACGAAAATATAGCCGAGCCGATCCAGAGGACAATGACGACCGTTACGACACGCTTCCGTCTGACAGAGCGATAGAAGCGCATTGGATACAGAACTGCGTATAAACGATCGAATGAAATAGCCACCAGGGTGTAGATCGACGCCGTCACCGATGTCCACATGGGGTAGTATCCGTGCCAGACCTTGCAATAGGCGATCCCTGCCCACGTGTCGGGAACGACTTCCGCCGGCGGGTGGGGAACCCAGAACAGCGACGTCAATAAATCTGCAATCGCCAAGTTTCCGACGAGAATGTCCGTCGATCGAATCCCTGAGTGACGCCGCAATATAACGATGATCACTAAAAGATTACCGCAGACTCCAAGAATGGTCGACATCAGCTGAAATATGGCATTCCATGACCATTCCATACGACCCCATGACCACTGTACCACCATTTCGGTGGAATTATGATTATCACTGTCGATGATTTCATACTCATATGACTCGGTGTGCACTTCTTCCATAGTGAAAGTGGCCATATCGGAAGGATGGCTGATAATGAAATCTGGCATATATTACTCCCTGTGGAGAGAGAAGAGAGACGAAAGTAATTATTCATTGAGACCAACGTTATTGGCGTCAAACGCCACTACGTCAAAAATTCATGTACGCGAAGGTAGGTTTTCATCCCCAACTAATGCTAATAGTTAATGGATGTATCCGTGCATGTACCAAGGCCTTGCACTCTGTAAGCAACCGTGTAGCATCTCATCACATCGTGCTGCTTATCGATAATTATATATTCATCTTGGTATACCATGATATATGGGATACCAATACCAAGACTACAACAGGTTATTATGTACATATTATACACACATTAATCTACCGTTGTTCCGTTTTTTTTTTCTGTCTTTTTTTCTCCTGCCAAATTAAATATATATATATTTTTTTTTCGGTTCCCAAAGAGATAAAAATCGAATTATTCACCAAAATTTGCAAACAGTAACGTATTATTTCATCATCTCATCTCATCACTATCTCAGAGGCTCCGGGCCTACCCTGTAGAATATCTAAGGATTAATATTTCATCAAAAAAGATAATTGTTATTATAGTCAATGAATAGTTTCTATACCTATCAATCGATCTCATTTAAAGGTGCGAATGTGGTTTGTGTTACTGTCTTTTATCAAGTAACTGAAAGCTTAATCTAAAGTCTTGTCTGATGCTACTTTCTAGAATCAAAACTTGGGCATAATGAACATTGTTCTCTGTCTGTTAAAGAAGCAACTACCTCCCCCTTGGAGGAAGCCTGTTACACTTACTACTGTGAGATTACTTACTTTGAGCCGATAGTTTGCGATTCATGTTTCTGTTTGAAAAGGTATGTACGCTACATAGAAACAAGCATTACAGAAAAAAAAGAAAAATGAAAAATAACTGTATATAAACGACTTCATAAGACATGCTATTCATCTGATAATCTATGTATCACCTGAACTAATTTACTATTCCAAGATTCAGTTTTCATAACTATCTTCCTCTTTTGCTAATCTCGCAGAGTATTATGCGTTTTGACAAGAACAAATATTGACATTAGCCATTTCTAATATAAACAGAAAGTAACAGATCTAGCATATTGAAATATTGCATTTTTATGGAAAGGAAGGAACCGTGCTCTCAGTGTAATGTGATGTGAAGACAATATCTATCATAGGGCTTACATGTACGTATATACATTATGCATATAATACATTAGATTCACTAAAATATGTCATAATATATATACATATATATATCTATATATCTATATATATATATATATATATATATATATATATATATACGTATGTATATTATATATACTGTATATATATATATATATATATATATATATATATATATATTCAGCTCAGTGCTTACTTTGTATCAGTATTTTAACTGAAATCAGTTGAGTGGAAAGGAACGAATTAATCCCATGTACATGTATTAAAACACATTCTGCAAAATTCGTCTATACCTTGATCTTATGTCCTCATATGCGCGGAGTACCTACAGACTCGATGAAAAGCAATACGTGGAAGAAAGTTGACCACGCCACAACACTAAGAGAAGGGTAATGTGCGAAGTGGAGGTCTTGTCCAAATTACCTAGTTTTGTGTAAAAGCAAAATATTATGTAGTAACCACGTAGCAAGGAAATCCATGAAAGCTTAGGTTTTGTTGCTGTTTCACTTTTTTTTTCGAAAATAGGGAGTCAATCGTAAGTAAACATACATAAATGAGCTTGACAACTTTAAATGAGCGGCGCAAAATACCCCATGTATATAATGGATCATTCCAAAGTTTCACACAGATCACTTTATTGTTGAATAACCTTGTTTTGGAATACTTGAAACGTCATCGATAGTTAACTTTCTTGTATTTGATAAAGAAAAAGAAAAAAAATGCACAGGTCAATGCTGCTGTGATTGGTCGAAATTATCATGTTCAGTTCATTTTGTTACTCTAGTCATTATGGGTCCATTCATTTCGCTGTCATTATACACTGCTGTCGAATAGACGACTGTATGAAAAGAGGGAAACTGAAAGGTTCCCTCCACAATACTATCATTTTCCTCTTCTACCAGGAATGGAGATGCTAATGGATTTTGCGATCAATAAAATCCACTTTTCCTGACAAACAACATGAAGGCTGCCTTCTTTTTCTAATGTACTCTCTCAACGCCATTGTCCACCGGAGGTACGCAAATCTGAGTCATTCATCCGATGATATTTTGTAAAATATCGATCCAACTGATATCTCTCGCTCATATTTTTTTTTCATTTAATTTTTCTTTTTGCAGTGAAAAGAATCATATACACACACATCGTATATGATATTATATATCGTATATCATATCTATGTTCATGAATATGTGTGTATGTGCGCACGCAAAAAGAAAAAAAAAACTGCCTGTGATTGGGTAATCGCGATCCTTCATCTGTTATGAGTGACCAGTCACATACTCCCAACTGAGTGGGGAGGGAACGTAAACACACGTGCCTGCTAGTGCTACATAAGACCGTGTGTGAAGTTAATATTTATGTAATGTGCATCTGTTTGTGTGTGTGTGTGTGTGTGTGTGTCTCTCTCTCTCTCTCTCTCTCTCTGAGTGTGTGTGTGTGTATGTAGTGTCTGATACGTACATTGAGATTAACTCTGTGTACACACACACAAGGAACAAAACGAAAATGTATACGCTTGCAATAATCTCAGCAGAAATTACCCGCCTACTTAAAAAAAAAAAATACATGTGATTGATTTTACTTGCATGCACATGCACACACACACACACTCACACACACACACACCAACACACACCAACACACACTTTATTTATGATATTTTTTGAAGGTCATTCACTGCCAGCATCACACACACACCCATACACCCACACTCCTCCATACATACCTTCCGCTTTCTACATCTTCTCGTTCTTTTGACTCATCTGAACTGGAGAATTCTCCTTGTTCAAGACTCTTCTCTGGTTTAAAGTCATTTTTCTTTTACGACTATCCCATTCTCTAGAAAGAATACCCTCGCTTACTCCCCTTTCTCGCTCCTTCTTCCTCTCCTATCATCTCATATCCCCTTTCATTCCAACAGTCCTTTTAAGGTCTCACACATTGTGATCGACCGCAAACGCAGCATTATGTAACTTCACTTTTTTTTTCTTTTTTTTTTTTTTTTTGCAGAGAGTGTGCTTAAATGATTGTATTGCTGCTTGAAAAAATGAGTATTAAGTGTTATATAGATGGTGTCTTTATCAAAATCCCTTTGATCCTGAAGCTGCCGAAGACAAAGAGAAAGAGAGAGAAAATGAATAGATGTGAGATATTGGATATTAAATAATCATTGTTTAAGCATCATTGCGTCACTGCTAGGACAGCCTTCCATTCAGTTGTTAATAATGTTGCCCGGTAAGCAGTAGGTTAATGGGGTTTACATACTAGACCAATTCCTTCTTTGTATTATTTTTTGTTGTTGTTCAGGATAACATTAATCAAATATACATCACTTATTTAACCGAGAGTAAAACACATACACAAACTTCTGAGGATATCACATACCGTGTTGTCTAACATTGATAAGCTGAGACATGATTACATAGAAAGTAATCATTTTCTCATCAAAAAAAAAAAAAAAAAATCCTGTAATTCAGTAAATACACAATAGGGAGGGAGGAGGGGACTAGAATTGTATGACTGAGACAAAGAAAAATATATTTAACCTTGGAAGAAAAATTGCCTTTTAACAAATTGTCTTTAGAGGATGATTTCAAAACGTTCCACACGTAGCCTTGACAGCCGAAACGACGAAGTGCATTGTATTGCTACTTGAAAAACAAAACAAAACAAACAAATAAATAAAAAAATCCATCATATGATGGTACGTGATAAGTATCTGATTTCTCACCTGGAGAGATCCTTTCGCACAATTGCACAGATCTTATAAAAAAGCTTTTTGTGCTGTAGTAGTACAATGCAAGGCATTACGGTGGCCTTAAGAGCACACGCCTTTTCTTCCGTCACTGATCGGGCCAATCAAAAGCAAGTACTTGAATGAAAAGAGGTGAAATGAACGAATGAGGGAAAACTTGGAAAGTTGTAAGAAAAACAACAACAAATACAGCAACCAAACCAGTAACACAGACTAAAAAAAAAATAAAAAAAATCTGAACTATAGATATCAGATCTTCACGCATAAACACGGGGAGTGTTTGAAATATGAAATCACATTGCTGTTTCTACCAATCCTTGCTGAGATTACTACAAGTAGTGCAATGCTACTCATAGTAAGGCACACCTCGTCGGAGCTTCGCATGGGCCTGTCATAACGTCTTACTATTATACCATCGGAACGACTCTCTCCTGTATGCAGGTAGGAGCTTTTTACCGAGGCGTAAATAGACACTTGAAAACAATTAACGTTTCAGGAGAGCCATTTAGGAATATCAAACCTTAACACATACTAAGTTTTCTGTGTTTTATTTTGATTACAAACATTTACGAACGTTACTTCAGCAGCAACACCCGATGCGATTCCTTGCTAGATAATGACATGTTCAAAATGGGAAATGTCATTTAAAGTCTCTTCATAAATAACCGAAGTAGAAGATAAATCATTCAACTGGTTATCCCTAAAGTCACCTACATCACTAACAAGATATAGCATATGAACCAGATTCTCTAAGAACTCGGCTAATTTTTCTGTTGTTTTACTTTTACATGAAGTCTCCGAAATTGACTTTATTGTAGCTTTACTACTGTCCCCTCAAAGCAAGAACGAATTGCTACCGGATCTTGTTAAAATCCACAGTACCTCAGAAATCTAGGGTATGCCACTTTCACAAGGTAAAGTATGATTTTCTTCGTATTTCACTGGTTCCGGGAATCGGGAAATCAAATATTTTTCAATCGTCAAAAAGAAAAATCTGGTGTGATAACTAAGGAGTTTTTTTTTTATTTGTTACTGACACATTTTCTTGACCCTTAGTATCCCACTTGCCAAACCAAAAAAAAAAAAAAAAATGATAACCTTTCATTTATCACTCACCACAATCTACTCTGAGTCGGATTTGCAAAAACATGCTTTGAAGTAAACATTGCGCTTTTACGATGTAGATCAAGTTCAGACAGTAGGCAGTGAAAATAGAAAAATAATATTTTCCCCAAAAATGTAAGGTCCATAAGATATTGGGAAATTACCTCATTTTGAAATTTCCTCGTCATTAATGTCTATGGGTACACCGTTATGGTGGTAGGGCATCCTATCAAATTACGAAATACTGGGTTGTAGGTAGCCTGTCAATCCTCCATCGATCTTTCTCAGGACTGTTTAAACAGCACTGTGGTCCTCGGGAATGTTGATCTTCAACAATCAAAAGACTGGGATAAATAATGTACGAGTATCATAATTATTATTGTGGTCATTAATCATCAATTTTATTAAAAGAATAAGAGTAGAAAAATCTACTTTGGCATGCGTGTCTTTCATTTTTTTTCGGCTGAATAGCAGTTGTCTATATATATATATATATAAAAAATTCAACAGTTGCTAAAGACTTTTCTACTTCATTCTTGATCCATCTTATTTTCTGCTTCTTTCAGCTTGGGTAAAACACCAGTTCTTTGAGATAACTCCATAGAATCTTCACAGGGTGTGAACGGCAGCATGAATATCGACCCTAACAACTCACAATGGGAGAATGGACGGGAGACGTACACAACTGATTTTGAAGTGACCGAACTCGATACCACGAAAACAATGACTTGGTCCTGGCACTCAATGCAGTGGCCGTGGTATGTCATTTGCGAGCTGATAACTTCCGCACTCGGAATCACAGGCAACCTCCTTGTCGTTTTCGTCATATTTTATCGCCGTTCAAAGAGTAAATCCACCGATATTCTGGTAGGTCACCTGGCATGTGCAGATTTACTGACATCGCTGTTGCTGGTTCCATATCCCGAATTAAACACCATTCCATACACATGGTTTGGAACCTTATTTTGCAAGGTCGTCAAAGGGAATTACTTGATGCTGGTATCTGTGACAACGTCAACATACATACTATCGGCCATATCGATTGATCGGTACTTTGCTGTCGTTTATCCCTTGCGTTTTAAGCGTTTCGTCAGTCGCCGACTGGTTATTGCTGTCGTCGCCTTGATTTGGATATGTTCGTGCTTTCTTATGATCCCGATACTTTTGGTCAATAACGCAGGCGTTGTTCCAGGAAAATGCATATTTTATCTGCCATTTCCGAAGCTCCAGGTCGCTTACGGCTTCTTTGCCTTCATCATCCGACTCGCCATTCCCACAACCATCATGATCTTCACCCAGATCACTATTGCTCGCGTCCTTCGAAGAGAAGCCTCCCGTTTCAAGTCACACAGAACTGCACAGTCGCAAAAATCCTCTTTCCACGACGTCGCACGAGCCCGCGTTCTCCAGCTTCTGCTCCTTGTTGTGGTGGTGTATATAGTTTGCTGGGCCCCTGACCAGTTCACTTTTCTCTCCTTCAACCTCGGCCTAGTGCCTCGCTCCCACCTCGCCAGTCCTCTCCATCGCATCTTCATCGTTCTCGCCTTTTGCAACTCTTGCGCTAACCCTATCTTGTACACTTTTCGTCACCAAAAATTCCGGAGGGCTGCTGCAGATTTGTTCAAAGGAGTTACCGGCAGTAGATCGCCGATATTTGAAGAGTTTGTTTCCGAGAACACTCGGCCGAGCGCTCATCGGAAGACGAACCCACCAAGTGTTGCACAACAATTTTAGTCACGGGAAACCGAAACGTTCCTCGGACATTTAGATTCATCATAACCCGCAATAACACGGTCACTTTTGAATATTACAATTCTCTCAACGAAATGAAAGTTGATGATTTCGGAAATGATTAATGTTTTGTGACATACGATACAATTATATCAAATGATATCAATAGTCACATATAAGGAAGGCAACATGTTCAGATTCTTCTCATTTCATCAAACAGAATAGATCATAAGAAGAAAAAAAAAATCTGCGTTGTGTTTCATTACGCCGAGAGTGGGCTAAATTCTATAGCCGACAAGAAGTTTGTTTGACTTTGTATGATGACGACGTTGCACTGGATTGGAATCGGCTTCTTCTGGGTGACTTTTCATCAGGAGAGTTGTGTTTGCAAAGGACTGCACAACTATAACAAGTAGGTAAGATATTGTATGTGCGGAATAGGGCATTAATGAGAGGGTGAGTTTAGACCTAAAATGATAATCAGTTCATATGTTGAGAAAATGATGCCACCTTCTAAATGGTCCTACTGAACGAACATGTAAGATCCATCAAAATGACAACAGCAGTGCATCAGCTGTCTCCTAACCCCGTTTTGATTTATTTATGAATTTATTCATAATTTTGTTACCTTCTTCTTCCTCTTCTTACTATTATTAATATTATTGTTGTTGTTGTTGATTATTATGATTATTATTAGTATTTTATAGATATGTTTTTTTCTTTTGGCTTGACAAACAGTTGAGGCGTTTATTGGTAACCGTCGTAATTTTCTCTTGCCAGTATTTGGTATCTTAACGGGTATCGATCTTCTTGAGTAATCTAGTGTTATGGATACGTAATTATGGTATTGGCACTTCATTGTTCCGCGGAGGAAGATTGGAATAAAGAAGAGATTGATGAACCGACCATAATCCCTGTTTACGAAGCTTGGTTATTTGTAGTTACGGTGGTCTTATTTTAGTCGAATTGAATCTCCGTAACCTATAGGCATGATTAATTTTCTTACCTTTATAATCATTTTAATTCGTTTCCCGCAGTCTTATCTGTTCAAAAAAGGTTGACCGGAGCAGTGTTCTGTAAAGTTAAAACAGGAACTATTTGATTTGGACGTCAGTAGCGTCGTCTATACACTGAAACTCTGAGCCGTTTACTTTGATCACTTTTTTGGTTCAGTTCATCATGTGTAGTTATTCCTGATTTTGTGACTACTTGTATAGAAAGGGCGGTGATGTAGGGGAAATTGCATTTTTTCAGTCAATTCCAAAGAACATTACATTGCCTACGCAAAGTTCGTGACCGTTGCTAGACTCGCTCACGCGACCCTTCGCCATGTCTCTTCCGACCCCACGCTTCATTCGCGCAGGCACTACACCGCGAGGCCATTCGCTCTACGTCAACGGAAATATCGAATTCGATGTTAGCGTCATTTCACAAAGTCGCCAGGGGTCTAGTCACCAAAATTAAAGGTCTTCTCATATTTTATTTTCTGGTGGTAACAGAATCAGATTATTTTCGTATTATTGTTTTTTTTTTCCGAGGTTTGATATCCCCTCCTCAGGCCTATATGTAGTCGGTATATCGGGTTGCTTACGGCCACTGTATTCTTTAACTTCCGTGTGAACTCACTCGTACTGTAAACCTTTCTACACCCTGCGACACTCTTAATTCTGGGAAGCTACCCTAAATTTGTCTGGATCCAGGCAAACTCCATGAGTAATTCTGAGGGTGGAAGATCTCAAAACATGAAAGTGGAAGGAAAATCAATTTAGGTTTTTATACGATTAGATCAATGGAAGTAAACTATTCTTGTCCGGGAACGGAGGGTTTACAGTTGAGGAGATGACTGACTTGCCCCACTCTTGCCAATTGATTCTGGAAGTGTCTAGACTTGAAAGTGAAGTGTGTACTAAGGATTTCAAGAAATGAAAAGGGGTCTCTAATACATATCTGATCACTCTATACTCTCCCCCAAAAGAGGTTGAAGAAAAACTGCTAAAAACACACCTTCCGATTCGTGTTATGATACCAAACTAAAGGATAATGTGGAAGAAAGATAACTCTTTCAGAAAATACGAAAAACTCAAGATTTACACAGTTGACCCATTTCACCTGTTTTGTGTCCTTATGTAAAAGGGGTGCGACATTATGAAGAAACAGACAAAATTTGCGTTTTGCTTCTCTTACTGTTTTTTGAGAGAAAGAAATCGTTAAATTGTTTTCACTACATATATAAACTTAATAATAAACTTAATAATAATTTATGAGATAACAACAAAAATGTATCTTGCTTGTCCCAGCCTGATTTTCAGATTCATATCTCTATGATTGCAGCATACCATTACAGGCGTGTTCATGTCAAGTAGGTTCTGGTGTTAGTTGCGCCACTGAGTAGACGGCTTTTGGCCATATGAGAGAGTTGTGTTACAAAACATGCTCTTCAAATTTATGTTTAAAAGTACTCGTTCATGACATGTTTGCGATATATAGCTTAACTGGGTTTACATGTTGAAACCATAAATTCCTGCAAGCATGGTAAGAATGCATGTTACATTGCTGAGTGCTGTTTTACTGCGTTTGTGTATCAGTGAAAACACATGATATCGTATGTTTCTTGCATTTCTGTTTGAGGGTAGTTCAACTATCACCCAACAACCTAGCCTTTTGTCAAGGCCCTCTCGCTGTAATGGGCGAGCGAAGCGAGCCCAGCCGAGCGCGCCAGCGCGAGGGCCTTTTGAGATCTGCTTCAAGCATTATTATTCATGACACGTGAACCCTTCTGAATACTCATTTTGATGGCTTCCGGTCAACCAATGGAATGGCGCGCTCCCCGCATCCTCAGCCTTGGTGGTCATGCCTGTTCGCATGCATCACTGACCACCCGAGGAGGTCTGCCACGGAACTCTACACGCTCAGTGTGTATAGAGTTCTGTGACGTCTGCGGCAGCGGCGTGCATTCGCTCTATTCATATCGGGTTCGAGCAGACAGACACGCTGATTGGTCGACTTTTGCTCCCGAAATCGGGGAGCAAAATTCGGTAATTCAAAGGGCTAACAAAAGGATGCGAAGCAGATCTCACAAGGCCCTCGCGCAACCCTACTCAGCTGGGCTCTCTTCACCATACAGCGAGAGGGCCTTCGCGCAACCCCACTCAGCTGGGCTCTCTTCACCATACAGCGAGAGGGCCTTGACAAAAGGCTATCAACAACCTGGCTTAGTAAGCACCATCAAGAGGGTTATTGTGCCAATTTGTGAACATTTAGCACTTGCCTCTGCATAGGACCACTTTTAGTATATGATTTATTGTTCAGAAGGAGACTACAAATTACAATTCATGCTTTTTAGCATTCTCCTCCATTTCCAACATTGTTGATTTGATTTAGCTTAATACTCGTTCACCAGAATCTGGCAGAATTAACCGTATACACACACACACAAACACACACAAATATTATATATATATATATATATATATATATATATATATATATATGTGTGTGTGTGTGTGTGTCTGTGTGTGTGTGTGTGTGTGTGTGTGTGTCTGTGTGTGTGTGCGTGTGTGTGTGACCGTGCATTACAAAACGAGCAAAAAGTCGCACCCCTTGATTTTACGTGAGGATTCAAAAGAGGTGAAACGGGTCAGCCAAGTCAATCTTGAGTTTTCCATATCATCTACAAGAGTTATTCTTCTTCTACATTACCCTCAAGTTTGGGATCATAGAAGGAATGGGAACGTGTGTTTTAGTAGTTTTTCTACATTTTTTTTTTGTATAGAAGTGTGATCAGGTTTGTCTTCTAGAGGTTCCTTTTCATATCCTTTGAAGACTCTTCACCTTTAACTCTAACAACTTTTAAAAGGATAATGCTACCTCTTTGAAAGTTGACATTTATCATGAACAGAATGTGTTAATACAGAATTTCTAATTCAGTTTAATCTGATAATTCCTTCATTGCTGTTGCTCCAGTGGTTTACATCCTCTTTTTTGTCCCATTCATACCACAGCCATAGCTCGGCTTGGTAAAGATTAAGCGCTTGAATAGACCCTATACATCAGAGCCTCTTTTGTCAGTTCACACTTTCCAGAGTGTGTGCTTTCTTTCCATTATTTAGATAGGTTAGAAGAGTCCATTTAAACTGAGTTATACATCATTTGAACGGATAGAGGCTGCTCTTTCAGAATCTGTCCTTAACTAAAAATTTATGTCTGGCGACTTTTCGTAGGTTTTTGTGACGCAGGGTCACCTAAATACGATATTAGACGTTATTATATTAGTCATATATACCCTTGTGCAGATTGACAATCACATAAAGTGAAATATCATTATACTGTTTCATACAGACTATTATGCATTGCATAGCACGCAGAGAGCAGTACACAATGAAGGTAGTGTCATGAAGTCACTTTGGACTACAACCTAGCCTGACATGCATTCTCTACGAATCATAAAAGAATGAAGAGAATTTGTTTTGCGGAGAGCTTAATTATATATATATATATATATATATATATATATATATATATATATATATATATATATATCATATTCAAATTCCGTACATTTATATAATTTACCTTTGATATTGGAGTCTATTGAAGACCAAGAGAGAATGAAAGGTAGGGAAGATACTGGATATTTCTCCAAATGTGATTGTGTCCCTGCCGTCAACTGGCTTCAACTAAGTGGGTTGAAATCCGAGGTTATTTCTATTTTTTTTTTTATTTGGTATTCATAATAATAGCATATCACGATCTTATTCAGGTAGAGTAAAAGAAAACATTATCATCGACAACAATATCATGGCATGTTCTGTTGTCTAACATAAACATGTTGAAATAAACTCACAGAGCAATCATGCGATTCAGTAAATACATAAATGTGAAGGGAGTATTAAAGGATGTAATTATAGACTATTATCGCGAAAAGATGAATCCCCTTCCAAAATATTACTCTTTTTCTTCGGGTGGTATTTGAGAAAAAGTTACTATGTAGCATGAGCAGACGAAGCGGTGAACTGCATTGTATTGTGATTTGTAAAGAAAATCCATCATCTGTTATGAGTTTGCGCTTTTCCACCAGGAAATATCCATTAGTATCAAAAGGTGCATTATGCTGTAAAGTACTAGGAAGTTTAAGTGGCCTTCACAGCGCACAGTCATCCTTTCTTTCACAGCAGAACTGGCCAATTACCTGAAAGCACTCGCAATATAAGGGCGAACTGGAAGAAAGAGATGAAATTAGGAAAAAATAAAAAAAACAAAAACAAAAAAGCAACTGAGTAAGCAAATAAACAGAAACTACAAAACGTAAATATGACAAGACGACAGATCCATGAAGGTGTGTTCGAAATCATTCGTTAATTCTGATATCAACGAGAATTTGTCAAGCAATAGTAAGTAGGGAAAACAGTATCGTCTACCCCCCCCCCCTCCTTCCAAATCATACACTGATTGTGTTGTTTAGGTATGACATAATAGTGCTGTTTTACGATTCCTTGCTTACATGACTATAAGTAGATGGTACTACTCACGGTGATACAGATCTCGTCGAAACGTCGCATGGTTCCGTCTTATCATATTGTACTCTTCGGAAATATTTTCTCCTATGCGGATAGGTGATTTTCACAGAGGGGTAAGCTTTAAGTTGTGGTACATTCAAGAGTCGGGATATGAACGAGGCGACCGGGAACCCAAACTACGTTCTACTTCTTTTTGTTCAATTTTATAACAAGTGTTCACAACCCACAATTTAACCGCAAGATCTAATGTGAATTCTGATTCAAAAGCGATTGATTCAAATTTAGAAACGCCATGTCATTTGACTCCCTAGTATCAATTCAAAGCTTATAGCACCTGACGGATTTATAACTGCCAATAAATAAAATATGATTTTCCCGACATATAGCTTTCGTGATGCCGCATCACAAACACTCCAAATCAAATTATCGTAGTAACATGCTTCAAGTGGTATATTCCATAATAAACATCAAATCACCCTATTCTGCAATTCCTTGGCATTCATGTATTCGGTAACAATTATGGCAATGGGCTACATTTAATGTTGCAAGATGCTGGGTTGTAAGAATGAGCGAAAACCTCACAATCTTTACTTTAATTTCCAACGGTTTATTGTTTTTGATGTTAAGACATCACTGTTTTCTCTTTAACATTGATATAAAACAATATAAACATCGTATTCAATTCTACAAGTATAATCTTATATGTTTGGAATGTATTGCTGATTAGGACTGACTTTCTATTATCAGGAAAGTAGGAGCATAGTATCAAAATTCCTGGTATGGCTTGCCATTCCCCGTGTATCATTTTCTTCAACTTGAATAATTGTTGTCTCTTTTTTAAAGTGAGATTGGAGCGTTTGGAAAATATATCTGCTCACTAGTTTTATTCGTGATTCATCTCATATTTATTGCAGTCTCGGCAAAACAATATTTCTTTGAGGCAGCAGCAGCGCATACATCTTCAAAAGACGTTAACAGCAAGATGAATACCGAGCTCAGCAGTGCACAATGGGAAAATGAACGGGAGATGTACACTACTGATTTTGAAATGACGGAACTAGATGCCACGAAGACAATGACTTGGTCCTGGCACCCAATGCAGTGGTCGTGGTATGTCATTTGCCAGCTGGTAACCACCGTTCTCGGAATCATCGGCAACTTTCTTGTGGTTGTCGTCATATTTTGTCGCCGTTCAAAGAGTAAATTCACCGATATTCTGGTAGGTCACCTAGCATTTGCTGATTTACTGACATCGCTGTTCCTGGTTCCCTATCCTCTTGTAAAAACCATCCCGTACACATGGTTTGGAGCCATATTCTGCAAGCTCTTTAAGGGGAATTACTTGATGTGGACATCGGTAACTGCGTCCATATACATCCTATCGGCCATATCGATTGATCGCTACTTTGCTGTCGTGTATCCATCGCAATTTAAGCGTTTCATAAGTCGCAAACTCGTCATTGCGGTTGTCACCGTGATTTGGATTGGTGCTTCCGTCCTTATGATCCCGATACTTTTGATCAACAACGCAGACGTTATCCCCGGCAAATGCATATTTCATCTACCGTTTCCGAAGCTCCAGGTCGCTTACGGCTTGTTCACCTTCATCATCCGACTCGCAATTCCCACAACCATCATGATCTTTACCCAGATAACTATCGTTCGCGTTCTTCGACGGGAAGCTTTACGTTTCAAATCACAGAAAACGGCGCAGTCGCAAACGCCAACTTTTCACGACGTAGCACGAGCCCGCGTTCTCCAGCTTTTGCTCCTGGTTGTGGTGGTGTATGTAATTTGCTGGGCCCCAGACCAGCTAGCTTTTCTCTCCTTCAACCTCGGCCTAGTGCCCAATTCTCACTTCACCAGTCCTCTTCATCATATCTTCATCGTTCTCGCCTTTTGCAACTCTTGCGCTAACCCTATCTTGTACACTTTTCGTCACCAAAAATTCCGGAGGGCTGCTGCAGATTTGTTCAAAGGAGCTACCGCGAGTAGATCGCCGATATTTGAAGAGTTCGTTTCCGAAAACACTCGGACGAGCGCTCATCGGAATACGAACCCACCAGGTGTCGCACAACAATTTTAGTCACGGGAAACCGAAACGTTCCTAGAACAATTGGTTTCATCATAACCCGCAATACCTCGGTCACTTTTGAGCATTACCATTCTCTCAACGAAATGAAAGTTCATGATTTCGAAAATGTTTATTTTTTGTGTGAAATACGATACAATATATGACATCAATAGTAACATATAAAGAGGGTAACTTAGAGAGTACACCTTCAGATTCTTCTCAATTCATCAAACAGAATAAATCATAAGAAGAAAACAAAATCTGCGTTGTGTTTCATATTACGCCGAGACCGGGCTAAATTCTATAGCCGACAAGAAGTTTGTATGAGTTTGTATGATGACGACATTGTGCCGGATTGGAATCGGCTTCTTCTGCGTGACATTTCATCAGGAGAGTTGTGTTTGCAAAGGACTGCACAACTATAACACTTAGGTAAAATATAGTATATAGACCTGTTCCGCAGAGGAAGATTTTAATAAAGAAGAGATTGATGAACCGACCATACTCCTTGTTTACGAAGCTTCGTTATTTGTAGTTGTGGTGGTCTTATTTTAGTCGAATTGAATCTCCGTAACATAATATAGGCATGATTAATTGTCTTACCTTAGTCATTAAATTCGTTTCCAGGAGTCTTATCTATCCAAAAGCTGTGTTCTGTAAAAATCAAACAAGAACTATTTGATTTGGACGTCAGTATGTTACGTCGTCTATATACTGAAACTCCGAGCCGTGTTATTTGATCACTTTTTGGTTTAGCTCAGCATGTGAAGTTATTTCCGATTTTGTGACTAATTGTATAGAAAGGGCGGTGATGGAGGGGAAATTGCATTTTTCAGTCAATTCCAAAGGACATCCAAATTGCCTGTTGAAATTTCGTGACCATTGCACGACTCGTTCACGCAACCCCTCGCCATGCCTCTTTCCCTACGCTTCATCGCCCAGGCACTACACCGCGAGGCCATTCGCTTTACGTCGACGGAAATATCGAGTTCGATGTTAGAGTCATTTCACAAAGTCGCCAGGAGTCTATTTACCAAAGATAAAGGTTGCTCTCATCTTTATTTTCTGGTGGTGATAGAATCAGTATTTTCGTATTCTTTTTTTTTTTCAGTCAGGTATATCAGGTTGCTAACGGTCATTCACTCGTACTGTAATCTGTTCTAATCCTGCGCCACCCTTAATTCCTGGAAGCTACCCTAAATTTGTTTGGATCCAGGCAAGCTCCCATAGGTAATTTTGAGAGCGGAAAATCTCAAAACAAGAAATTTGAAAGAAAATCAATTTAGATTTTCATACGATTGGATCGATGGAAATAAACTATTCTTGTCCAGGAACGGAGGGTTTATAATGGAGGCGGTGACTGACTTGGCCCACTCTTGCCAAGCGATTCTGGAAGCCTCGGAAATGATTAGGTTAAATGTGTCACGTAAAAGGGCTTCAACCAATTCAAGCTGCGTTAAAGGAGTTGCCCCTCTGTATTATTCATTGCTCCGTTTAAACACTTTTGTTACACATTGTAAATTCAAATTATACCAAATTACTTTGTATGATAGTAATTTATGTTTTATATAGAATGCTACCAACAATATGTGTAGGTCCTACATGTAAAATAATAAAGCAGGTCTCTATACATAAAATCTATCAAGTCGAAACTGAATAAAAATCCAATCGTAGATTGTTTGCAATAGACAGGAAGAATCTATTTTCTCTGAATTTGACTGAAAAAGCAAGTAATTAATTTATTATACGAAAAAACAGACAGAATTTGCGTTTTGCTTCTCTTACTGTTTTCTGAAAAAAAAGCGGTATTTTCAAAATGTTTTCACTACGTAGATTAACTTTATAATCTTTATGAAATGATAACAAAAATGCATCCTGTTTATCTCGGCATTATTTTCAGATTCATATCTCTATGATTGCAGCATAGCATTACAGTCGCGTTCATGTCAAGTAGGATTTGGTGTTAGTTTAGCCACTGAGTAGACGGTTTTGGGCCATATGACAGAGTTGTGTTACAAAACATACTGTTCAAGTTTATGTTTAAAAATACTCGTTCATGTTATTTTTTTTTTTGCCATATATAGCTTAACTGGGTTTACATGTTAAAACAATCAATTCATGTAAGCGTGGTAAGAATGCATGTTACAATATTGCTGAGTGCTGTTTTACTGCGTTCGTGTTTCAGTGAAAACACATAATATCGTATGAAGGGTTTGTTTGCCAAAACCGATAAGTCCATTTTTGAAGATTTTGAAGTACGATATCTGTCATAAAGTACAAAATAATACCTTTTAAATGATATATTGGTCACTAAATATAAAGGTATATTTTCGAAGTTATGGTCAAAAGAAGCAAAATTTTTCTTATTATTCTCTTTATTTTTCTTGACCTTTAATCGCAAATATCTCCATTTGGCAAATATGGACTTATCGGTTTTTGCAAACAAACTCTTCGTATGTTTCTTGCATTCCTGTTTGAGGGTGGTTCAGCTATTACACAACAACCTGGCTCAATAAGCACAATCAAGAGGGTTGAATGTGCCAATTCGTGAAAATTTTGCACTTGCCTCTGCGTGGGACCATTTTTAGTATAATTATGATTTACTGTCCAGGAGGAGACTGCAAATTACAAGTCCTGCTTTTCAGCATTCTCCTCCATTTCCGACAATCTTGATTTGGTACAGTCACAGTATTAATTGTCAGTTCACAGTATTTTCCTTCGTTATAATATTATACTGATTTTGCATATAATATCATGTGTATGTAAATGTTTTCTTTTTTTGACGTTGGAAATGAAATGGAATGAATGTACATTGTATCAACGGGTTACAAAGGGCCCTACGTGAACGTTGCCAAGCGACATGAATAAAAGTCCAGTCATAGACTGTTAGCAATAGAGAGGAATAATTTATTTGCTGTGACTGTGATTGAAAAATCAATTCAATTCAATTCAATCATTTATTGTCTGATTTAAAAAAAATACAGAAAATCTTCCTCCACTGGCAAGGTGATAGAGCATTACAAAAACAAGTAGGTAATTCATTATACGGAAAAAAAAAAATATGCCAGACAGAGTTTGCATTTGCTTCTCTTCCTGTTTTCAGGAAAAAAAATCGGTATCGTCAAATTGTTTTCACTACATATATTAACTTATAATCTGTATTAAATAATAAAAAAAATGTATCTTGTTTGTCTTATTTTCGAAATAATGTAGAAGAAAAGGTGCTCGTTCATGAAAATGTGGAGAACTTAAGATTTATTATATTGAGTCATCACGTAAAATCAGGGCGTGCAACTTGTTGCTGCTCTTTTTGTGATCCACGGTCTATCATTTTCATTAAAATTAGTTGATATTATCCCTAAAAACAATTTAAAATCATTTCCCCCATATTATATTGAGGGGTTTCAAAGAATGTTTTGTCTTTCATCAATGAAACATAGAGCGAGACTTGGGCGCAACTTTCTCGAGTGAGAGGACATCACTAAAAGGAACTGGCCTGCATGCAGCCCCGACCTGGCGACCTCAACCCCATAGAACATCTTTGGGATCAACTTGGCCGAGCTGTGGGGAAGAGGGTCACAAACAACATGCAACGACATTGGAAGGACTCCGTCAGATACTGGTTGACGAGTGGAACGCCATTCCTCAGTAGCGAATCATGAAGCTAATCAACAGCATGAGGACACGGTGCCAGGCGGTGGTGCAAGCACTTGGGTCGTCCACAAGATACTGAGCCCCGATCATGTTCATTGACAATATAAAGACAAAGTAAACATAACGTAAAGACAAAAAAAAACCCCGACAAAATGGAGGCAAAATAAAGATGAAACTGCAAAAAAAAAAAAAATCAAGACCATGCACTTTCATTTCTTTATGTCAGATAAAATGCCTTGAGTCATGATCGTTTGTGTGTGTGTGTGTGTGTGTGTGTGTGTGTTTGATTATCTGTTTGTTTGAACGCATACATGTTTCATTCCACAAAAATGCTGATGTTACAGTAAATGAACACCAAAGAAACAATGGAGAACTCATTCATAACGAGGAAACTCTATTTGGGACGTCAACACTTTGGCCATTTTGCAGCTTTTAAATTTTGACTTTACCTCATATTTGTAAGCACTGCACCTCCATTGTATACAATAATCATAACAAATATGGTATCATTTCAAAGAGAATTATGAGAAATGATTGATCAAACTCAGATTTCCGAACTTTTTTGAGGAGTAATACCTTGCCAATTATCTCTGTCTATCATGCAGTGTTTGCATGTTGGCTGTTTCATGTCCAATATCTCAATAAATTAAGGAGCTTGCTTCCAAAAGGCGCTAAATCCAATTTTTATCGAACTCCATCTTTCGCATGATTCGAACAGATCTTTGTCATGTGCATATAAGGCACTAAAAATTTAATCAAAATTGTTTGAGGAAATATGAAAAAATCAAACATGAAATTCACGCTTTCAACCAAAAGGCGCTAAATCCATTTTTGCTTTCAACCAAAAGGCGCTATATCCAATTTCTCTATTCCGGTCTCTGATTGGTCAGAGCACGGCAGCTAGGGGTGCTCTGACCAATGGGAACATGCAACACGTACTATTACATGCAGCGATACTGCACTACATAGTTCAATGGCAAATCTTCACGGTCAGGGATCACTACCACTGTTGTCTGTAGTGCTGTACAGAACCATGGCTATCTTCTTCTTCTTCTTCTTCTTCTGGTTAAGTCTGTCTCCTTCAATAGCCTGAAGATTCTTGCAGACTGGTGCTATTTACATTATAATACAATTTATTTACAGATATTTACAAGCACATAGAAAATTTGACGAAAACAACTAGCCACTGTGATCAACCGTTAGACGGTTTCGAAATGATCCCACAGATGGCGCAGAAACAATGTCTGACGACAGGGAATTCCAGTTCCTTACAGTTCTTGGAAAGAACGAATGGCGATGCGATTCAGTTCTCGAATATGGTACCTGATAGGAGTGCTGTGGTTGCGAGGCTCTCGTTAACTGAGTAGCCTGTTTGATAATATAGTCCTGTGCTGAAAGAGGAGTAAGATTATTGTGTATTTTGTACATCATAATTAGCCTGTCATTTTCTCTGCGCTGTTCCAGAGTGGTCCAATCAAGCTCTTGTAGCATTTTGGTGACACTTGAGGTGTTATGGTAGCGATTTAAAGTGAATCGCGCAGCTCTTCTCTGGACCATTTCCACTTGGTGGATTAGGTTCTTGGTGAATGGGTCCCAAACTGTAGAAGCATATTCAACAATTGGTCGAATCAACGTTTTGTAAGCTGTGGCTTTAACATCAGAAGATTTTATGCGAAGATTCCGTTTAAATGCAAGCACGTTATTGGCTTTATTGACAGTATTATTGATGTGTTGGGTCCACTTCAAATCAGAAGTAATGGTTACACCTAAGCACTTCACGGATTCAACAGATTCAAGAGGGGCGTTATTTAGATGATACACGTGTTGCACCTTACTTCTTTTCCTGGATATTGTCAAAACCTTGCACTTATCTGTGTTCAAATCCAGGCATCCATTTTTTCGCCCAGTCACCAATTTTGCTTAGGTCCTCTTGAAGATTTTGCGTATGATGTTGATTGTCGATGGTCATGTAAGAAATTGCATCATCTGCAAAAAGGCGAACCTTTGACGCGAGACCATCAGGCAAGTCATTGATGTAAAGCAGAAAGAGGCAAGGCCCAAGAACCGATCCCTGAGGCACTCCAGATCCTACCGCTACTGAAGAAGATTTAATACCATCCAAAACAACCCTCTGACTTCTTCCATTGAGAAAACTTTGAATCCATTTCAGATTTTTCCCCCTGATACCGTAGTAGTCCAGTTTACGTAAAAGCCGCTCATGTCCAACCTTGTCAAAAGCTTTTGAAAAATCCATGACTATAACATCCGTTTGACGACCTGCATCCAAGTTCCTTTGTAAATCGCTTGTGAAACC
Source organism: Diadema setosum (assembly GCF_964275005.1). Classification (NCBI taxonomy): domain Eukaryota; kingdom Metazoa; phylum Echinodermata; class Echinoidea; order Diadematoida; family Diadematidae; genus Diadema; species Diadema setosum. The sequence goes on from NC_092706.1 coordinate 8,641,175, forward strand.
AAGTAATTGTTGTTCACATGACATGTTCTTACGGAAGCCATATTGTAGGGGAAAAATGATGAACATTATTTTCGTCCCCGTGCTTCATAATTTTGCTGGCTAAAACGTGTATCAGTCGAAAGTACATGACAGTCTCATAATGGATGAAAGACCCAAGACTGCTGGTGATCTAAAAAGTGGTACGAAAAGTGGAAAAATGAAGCAGTGTTGAAGAAATGCAAGGCTAAGCAGTGGAAATACAGCTGTGAAAGGTGAGTTTACTTATCTGTACGACGCCCAGATTAAGTTAGTCCCATATGTGCATCTTGGTGTTGGGACCGAGATGGGCATCATACTCTACTTTGAACATGTTGAGTTGATTTATGAGCAACGTATAATGTCAAATTTGGGTTTTATTACAAATTTTATAATTAATCATTCAATGGGATCAATAATCTGCTGGGGAAAGTCGTGAAATGGGCCCCACCATGCACCGGCACCACAAACAGGGCTCGTCGTGCATCAATGTAAATTATGTATTTGGTCAATTCCATTGTGACTTATGGGACAAAGTGACAATTTTCAGCAATTTCAAACCAGTATTTTGAGAAAATAGTTGCATCAAATGCATTTTTCTCAGTTCATGGTTAGATCCATCATATCACAGTTTATGAAAGCACCATACTTAGTTTGAAAAGTATCATTGCATTACGTACAGCAACGAAAATTGCTGTCGTGACTTATGGGACATCTGAGGACCACCGTTTTTCACATGGGAAAGTAAGTTCTGAAATATTCTTACATACAGAGTTTCTGGAAAGATATTTTCTTTCCTGAATGTAGCAAAGGGTTGGTGCTTACCCTGAGCCAAGTGGTATGAATATCTACTCATTGGTACAGTAGCAGGATAGGGAAAACCAGTGTGACTGATGGGACACAAAAACGTGACTTATGGGACGCTATCAACTACCACATTTTGAGATTGACAGAATAATATTTACTCATGCCGGAACAAGTTCTAGAACATCATAAAACCAATCTATGACCAAAGAACATTCAGAAAATAAGCCATCTGAGAATTACACGAGCTGTATTATGGTCATAATAGTGTATCAGAAATGATATATAAATTCTGCAAAAATTGGCAATTTTCATGAAAAATGAAGGTTTTTCGGACATAACTCCACTCCACGTTCACCGATGTTCACAAATGAGGCATCAAAATATCCGTTGTGAAAGGCTGCTTTGAGTAAACAATGCAGATCATCTAATTAAGCTTCATTAATCATCTATACTCAATAGTTTTATTTTCATAAAATGCAACCTTTCGGTGGAATTGACCATTTTAGTGTTGGCTACCAGCTAAATGTTTACCTGTACAAGGCTGTAGTGTAGAGCTCTAACGTTAGAGCTCTATTAAATGTTAGTACTATATAATATGTTTAGTAAATTAAACCTTTTGATCTACGGGTTCTGCTCGACGATGCAATACCAAGCAAGGTAAATTTACTACTAGGCCTATACTAGTAGCTACTACCAGATATTATAGGGTGGACTTACAGCCATTAGCAACAGGGCTGCGTGTGTATAAACAGGGTAAATTTACCGGTACTTTTCGGCGATGCAATAACCAAGCAAGGTAAATTACCAGTAGGCCTACTACTAACGTATAGGGTGGACTTACAGCAACAGGGCTGTGTGTGTATAAACAGGGTACTTTTTGGCGATGCAATGCCAAGCAAGGTAAATTACTACTAACGTTACTAACATAGGGTGGACTTACAGCAACAGGGCTGCGTGTGTATGAACAGGCGAGCCGCTGTGAACCAATACTGACATGCCGTGGTGGGGCCTTAGTATTTAACAAGTATGCCGTTAGTTTAGCGTAGGGTTGTATACCTATGGTAAGAATAATCAAGGGTCATGAGGAAGTCTTTCCAAGGATAGAATGAAGGGCAAAATCGTGAAATCGGCCCCACAGCAGTGTGCTTGCACTCGTGCATTTAGCAATTAAGCAAGGTTAGGTTAGGGTTAGGGTTTAAGGTTAGGTTAGGGTTGTACCTATAGTTGAATTGGCTGTTGAATTAGTCGAGGGACATTAGGGAGTCTTTTCCAAGAATAAAACATGAAGACCAAAGAAAAAAAAAAAAACGGGAGAAAGGGAGGACTGTGCTGTGGAAATCGGCCCCGCCTCTGTATCAATTGCTCGTAAACACCGTTTGGTGGGGCCGCATTTACAAGTATTGTACTGTGGAAGAAAGCCCCAACGCTGTGCTTATGTACCGATGAACGCCACACGGTGGGGCTGAATTCACGAGTATAAACAGGCGAGCCGTATTAGTACCGACAGGCAGTGGTGGGGCCTACTTCACGAGTATGCCAAATGAAGTGTATTGCTACATTGTATGCAGTGGAAACTGGTGTTGCTGTATCAATCATGCATATTAAAGTGTCGTTTGATGGGGCCACATACCTCAGTATTAGCCCTGTATTGTGCAAGAAAGCACCATATTGAACACCACATGGTGGGGATGTAACAGGTAAGCTGCCGTATTATTTAGTACTGATGATAGAGAGACAGTGGTGGGGTCCATTTCACAAGTATGTCACTAATTATCTGTTGAAGGAACTGTAATCAATAAATGAAGTTACCTTGACTCATTTTCTCAGTTAAGTTTTCTGTAGATCTACAGCGTGTAACTATTCAAGTCAGTCTATACAGTACTGCTTATGCTGTGTTGCAATGGTAATGACCTGGTTACCTACTTTTCTAACTGTTCGAGTTGGTCTATGCAGCACGGGTGCATTGCCCTGGTAATGATAGAATTAGATAGAGCCTGTCTAATATTCACTGGTGGATCTTATAATCCTGATATGATTGCATTAGTGGTTTTTTATGGTTGTATTAAACATTAAAAAATTATGTTAAAAAATCTGTAAATCAAACTAGTCCCTTTCTTTTTGGTCTTTTAGTAGAGTAAGTGTTGCTCCAAATCACTATGGCTGTCTAGAAGCTATTGAGAAATGTATCAAAATTGGAAGTTTGAGGTTGTGTTTGCTACTCGTGGACAGATATTCTAAGCCATCAGTAATAATTACTTTTGATTGAATTCTCTTATTCTTCTCCCAATTCAGGTTAATGGCAAATCATCCTTGGAAGTCATACAACCTACAGCATATCTGCAAGCAGCAAGTGTCACTGAACTGGCAAGACACCCAACGACCTGCCCAACTCCTCGTCACGCCCAATACATCTGTCCCCCCAGGAGCAAACCTCCCAAGGATGGAGTGGGTGTCATTAAATCGGATTCCAGCCTGAGTTGGGCGTTTCAACGCAGCCATGCATCGGTGGGGGATACGCCCGTCAGCAGCCTGCCAGTGTGGTGCACCAGAACAGACTGCTCAACACATCTTGAGTGAGTGCCCTGATCTCCGCCCTCCTGACAACATGGACCTGACACACCCTACTCCTGAGACTGTAACTTGGCTACAACAACTGAGGGACGTTATTTAGCTGCCGCTGCCTCATACGCAAGAAGAAGAAGAAGCACACATCGATGACATTTACCATGCCTTATACCAGTAGGGTGACAGGATGCATTCATAGCAGTACATGAAAGGCCAAGATTTCTTAAGTGAATCAGAGGATTGCGAGAAATCACAGAGCTTATCGTTCATTTCTGAGCTCATGCGTACTGAACCAGACAACGGAACCATCACAGTGGTCTAAATCTCATTGAATGCTGAATCAAGCTTTCTTGAGTACGCCGGTAGGTGCAACGTACCTCGAATGGCTGTGTGTTTTTGACATCATTGAACGTAAGCTGAGAGGAGGAGAAAACATCCCTGGAAAACAACATCAAGGTGATATTGCGTGCATTGAGGCGGTGGACAGGAATTGGGTGAGGGGCTGACCTAGTGGCCCGTGCTTTGAATGACTTCCTTGATATTGAATACAGTGGACATCTCAGGCAATTACTATAAAGCAACAGTGGCCACCAATGATGAAGGAAACTCTGACTCGAGCTTATGGCAAGACATTATGATTCCTAGGGCAGGCACTTTAACTAGTTGAGATATTCTGCCATGGACTTGATGGTATGCATTTCATGCGGTAAACCTCCTGTTTTGGCTGTAAATGACTCAATTTTTACTTTTTAGAAATGAACATGGTAAGAAGACAAAAAAAGACAATGTGATTCACAGCACAGATGCCTAGATGTAGGCCTTATTGCTGTTGACTTATGTATAAACAAAGAGTTTTGTCCACAGATGTGCTTTCATGTGCATCTGTTGCCTTCTTAACTCTTTATGTGCCACGTTCGCACGTCCGACTCAGTCGACGGTGTGCCAACTTCGCATATTCTGCTCAACAAATAAAGCCGCCAAAACCGATCGATAAACCGCTAATTACTGCTAATCCCGTGGCACAATGAAAGCGTCTCTCGTGCTTTTGTTCCTCTCATATACGGCTTGTATTCTATGTGGTGATCGACTATCAAGCGATGTTCCCAACTAGATTTGCTCGTACATTCTAAGTTTCTGTCATGGTTTTATGTGCAAAAGTCATGCCTTTACAGTAATGTAGCAACTGGTCATTCAAATTAAAAATTGAAAATAGAGTCGTCATACAATTTATATCGAAGCAAAGCTTGGCATTCCTCTTTACCTTTGCCTACTATTATGCCCATCTTAATAGAAATTTTTAGAAGTTATACAAATTGGAAAAACAGAATTCTTTCTCAAAGCATGACTACCTTCGTGTCTCAGAATAACGTGGCACACAGGGGGTTTCCATCGTGGCACATAAAGAGTTAATAAGTACTACAGTTTTAGCATATTGACATTTTTTTTAACAGATGTTTGGTTAGTCCAAATCAAAAAGCCTCCAGCAAAGCCTTGCGATGCTTTCTTAGTATTAATAGGTAAAGCATACAATGTGAGGGCTTATCATAGTGATTTGTTTTCATGTCTGTTGCAGTCAGATTTCTGCATGACAACCTGTATTTTATTTTCACCTGAAGTAAATACTAGATCAGTCAACATGATTTCACAATCTCTGCAGGTCCTCACTTTCCTTGAGTCACTGTACCTTCTGTATAGACTTCATGATATTCAGTGCAAAGTGTCATTAGGAGATCAAAGTATTTTATTTGTTGTTGTTGCTGCTGCAGTTGTATTTTGCATGAGTGGAATGTATAATGAATAGGTGTACAGTATGCTGCTATTATGAGTAAAATTAAAAGCAGCATGCTGGGAAAGATTTCACATTTTGATGTGTGTGTGTTTTGGTGCATTTGTGTGTGTATGTGTATGTGGGTGTGTGTTTGTGTGGGTGTGTGTGGGTGTGTGTGTGTGTGTGGGTATGTGTGGCTACTGTGATGTAAATTTATGCAGTTCTCTAGTATTTACCTGGATTGCACATTAATGACATTCCCTAATACCAATGTTATTGAACAACTCAAAAATATTTCTTCCAAAAGGCGCTAAATCCATGATTTCTTCCAAAAGGCGCTAAATCCGAAAAAATCTGAAATATAAAAATTCATAAAAAATAAATGGTGTGTGCAGGATTTTTTTAATGTGCATTTTTATTACCTACTGTGATGGCTCTTCCACTAGGAGCATAGAGCTAATGAATAAACAAGCTGTAATATGTGTAATTAAAAAACATCAATTTACTCGAAAGTAGCCGGAATGGATTTAGCGCCTTTTGGTTGCAAGCTCTTATATATATATATATATATATATATATATATATATATATATATATCTGTATATGAAGAGTTTGTTTGCAAAAACCGATAAGTCCATATTTGTCAAATGAAGATATTGGCGATTAAAGGTCAAGAAAAATATGGAGAATAATAAGAAAATTTTTGCTTCTTTTGACCATAACTTCAAAAATGTACCTTTATGTGCAGTGACCAATATATCATTTAAAAGGTATTATTTTGTATTTTATGACAGATACCGTACTTCAAAATCTTCAAAAATGGACTTATCGGTTTTTGCAAACAAACTCTTCATATATATGTATACATGATATGTATACATATATACATCTATTGAGTATATACATTTATTATATAATGATACACATAACTATGTTAATCATTATATTCCCTTGTTTAGACTGACAATCACATAAAATGAAATATCATTATACTGTTTCATACAGACTATTATGCATTGCATAGCACGCAGAGAGCAGTAGGCCTAAACAATGAAGGTAGTGTCATGTAGTCACTTTGGACTACAACCTATAGCCTGACATGCATTCTGTAAGAATCATAAAAGAATGAAGAGAATTGGTTTTGCGGATAATTCAATTATAATTCTTCTTTTTTTTTTTTCAAATTGCATACATTTATAAAGAAATTACCTTTGATACTGGAGTCTAGTGAAGACCACGAGAGAATGAAAGTGAAGGAACGCATTGGATATTTGTTCAAACATGATTGTGACCCTGCCATGAACTGGCTTCAGCTGAATGATTCAAATCCGAGGTTTTTTCTATTCCTTTTTACCTGGTATTTATGATAATCCCACACGATCTTTTACAGGGAGAGTAAAAGAGAAAAAAGCAACAACAACCATAGAGAATGTTCTGTTGTCTAACATTAATAGGTTGAAATAAACTCATAGAGCAATAAACATCACTTTATTCTTTTTACGTTGAAAAGTCCATGCGATTCAGTAGATTCATAAATGTGAAGGGAGTATTAAAGGATGTAAAGATAGACGATTATAGACTCCCCTCTCCTCAAAAATATTAGTCTTTTTCTTCGGGTGGTATTTGAAGAAAAAAAAAGTCCACATCAAGTATTTTCAGCCATAGCGGTGAACTGCATTGTGTTGTGATTTGTAAAGAAAATCCATCATCTGTTATGAGTTTGCGATTTTCCACCAGGAGATATTGATTAATATCAAAAAGGTGCATTGTGCTGTAAAGTACTAGGAAGTTTAAGTGGCCATCAAAGCGCACGTCCTTTCTTTTATAACTGAACTGGCCAATTACCTCAAAGCACTTGTAATATAAGGGCGAACTGTGAAAAAGAGATAAAAGAAAAACAAAACAAAACAAAAAAAGCAACTAAGTAAGAAAATACACAGAAACTAAAATATAAGAAAATAAAAAATAACAAAAGATGTCAGATGAATGAAGTGTGTTCGAAATCAACTCGTTAATCTGATAACAATCAACGAGAATTGTCAAGCAAGAGTAAGTACGAAAACAGTATAGTCTCCCACCTCCTCCCCCCCCCCCCCCCCACGTACACCGATTGCTTTGTTTAGGTTTGACATAATAGTGCTGCTTTACGATTCCTTGCTTACATGACTATAAGTAGAGAGCTACTACTCACGGTGATACACATCTTGTCGAAACGTCGCATCGTTCCGTCTTATCATATTGTACTCTTTGGAAATATTTTTCTCCTATGCGGATAGGTGATTTTCACAGAGGGGTAAGCTTGAATTCCTGGTACATTCAAGTTTCAGGATATAAAAGAGGCGACCGGGAACCAAAACTACGTTCTACTTCTTTTTGTTCAATTGAATAACAAGACAAGTGTTCACGACCCTCAATTTAACCGCAAAAGCTAATGTGAATTCTGATTCAAAGCAATTAATTCAAATCTATAAAAAAGGCATGTCATTTAAACCCACTTCCTAGATGCACGATCAAAATAGATGATAATTATCGCGACGATACGTAACATTACGAAGACAGAGCATATGAACCGTTTTTCATAGAACTCAGCTCTAAACGTTTCTCTGTTGTTTTATTTCAAACTGTAGTCTCGTATAGCTTTCGCACTGCCCCGTCACATGATCACAGGATCGAGCTACTATATAATCCCTCTCTAAAATCGGCAGTACCTGGAAAATCTAGTGCCTTTCCACTTGTAAATGATTTGCTAAACGATTAATTTCAAGAAAATACAGATGTATTGCGTCATCACATTACCTTTAAAAAGTCAGAGATTGTAACAGGAAGAAAACTGCCCGTACAGCCGACTTTAGCAACCATAGCCTTTACAGTTTTCTAACTTTTAATCTTTTCAAAAATATTGTCCTTGTAAAATGAAGTAGTGCAATTTATGTATCAATATAAAACTTATAGCGACTGATTGATTCATAACTGCCCAAAACTAAAAAAAAAAAAAAAAAAAAAAGATTTTCGCGACATATGGCTTTCGTGATGCCACATCACAAACACCCCAAATCAAATTATCATGGTAGTGACATGCTTCAATAAAGTAGCATGTTTCGAATGTCAACATGTTTTCTCGCTTGAAATGTTGACAGGAGATAGGTGTTATATCAAACTTTAAAAAGAAAGTGGCATATTCCATAATGTTTTTAAATCGCCTCATTCTGCAATTCCTCGGCGTTCATCTCTTCGGTGATAATTATGGTAATGGGTCACACTTAATGTTACGAGATGCTGGGTTGTAAGAAACGAAAACCTTCTTATCATTACTTTCCTTTCTGACGGTTTTGTTCTTGACGTTAAACCATCACTGTTCGCTTTAATATTGATATAAAAACAATATAAACATCGTATTCATTTCTACTTGTATGATCTTATTTCTTTGAATGTATTGATGATAACCATTGATTTTCTAAGTAAGATCAGAGTATCAAAACTCCTGGTACGGCTTGTTATTCTCCGTGTATCATTTTGTTTCACTTCAATTGCTGTCTCTTTTCAAAGTAAGATTGGAACGAAAATAATTATGTCTACTCACTATTTCTTTTCGTGATTCATCTCATACTTTTTGCAGTCTTAGCAAAACAATATTTCGTTGAGATACCAGCAGCGATTACATCTTCAAAAGACGTTCACAGCAAGATGAATGCCGAGCTCAACAGGTCAAAATGGGAGAATCAACGGGAGATGTACACAACTGATTTTGAAATGACCGAACTCGATGCCACGAAAACAATGACTTGGTCCTGGCACCCAATGCAGTGGTCTTGGTATGTCATTTGCGAGCTGGTAACGTCAGTTCTCGGAATCATGGGCAACCTCCTTGTGATTGTCGTCATATTCTGTCGCCGTTCGAAGAGTAGATCTACTGATATTCTGGTAGGTCACCTGGCATGTGCAGACCTACTGACATCGCTGTTCCTGGTTCCATACCCTGACATAAAAACCATCCCATACACATGGTCTGGAGCCATATTCTGCAAGGTCATCAAGGGAAATTACTTGATGTGGACATCGGTGACTGCATCCATATATATCTTATCGGCCATATCGATTGATCGCTACTTTGCTGTCGTGTATCCATTGCATTTTAAGCGTTTCATTAGTCGCAGACTCGTCATTGCGGTTGTCGCCCTGATTTGGATCGGTGTCTGCGTTCTCACTTTCCCAATACTGTTGGTCAACAGCGCAGACGTTATCCCAGGAAAATGCATATTTCATCTACCGTTTCCGAAGCTCCAGGTTGTTGTCGGCTTGTTCACTTTCATCATCCGACTCGCCATTCCCACAATCATCATGCTGTTCACCCAGGTTACTATCGCTCGTGTCCTCCGACGGGAAGCTGCTCGTTTCAAATCGCAGAAGACGGCGCAATCGCTACCGTCCTCTTTCCACGACGTAGCACGAGCCCGCGTTCTTAAGCTTCTGCTCCTGGTCGTGGTGGTGTATATAGTTTGCTGGGCCCCAGACCAGCTAGCTTTTCTCTCCTTCAACCTCGGGCTTGTGCCCGATTCTCACTTCGCCAGTCCTCTCTATCGCATCCTAATCGTTCTCGCCTTTTGCAACTCTTGCGCTAACCCGATCATTTACACTTTTCGTCACAAAAAATTCCGGAGGGCTGCCAAAGATTTGTTCAAAGGAGTTACGGCAAGTAGATCGCCGATATTTGAAGAGTTCGTTTCCGAGAACACTCCGTCGAGTGCTCACCACCAGGTGTCGAACAACACCAAAACTAATGAAGTCATACTTAAAATTAAATCATTTTAAAGGAACCCAAAGTGTTCCTCGCTCGTAATGTCTATACACAAATTCATATTAATTAATAATGATTTATAGTAAGAAAGGTCACTTCTTAGCATTTCCGCTTTTTCAAAGAAACTTTGAAAGTTCATGATTTCGAAAGTGATTAATGTTTCGTAATACCCGATACAATTATGTTAAATGATATCAATAATAAAATACGAAGACAAATCAGCCAGTATATCTTCAGGTTCGTACTATTTCATCAAACGGAATGAATAAGAGAGAAAAAAAAATCGTCTGTGCTGTTTTTCATGCTCCGAAGACCAGCGTGTATTCTAAATCCGACAAGAAGACGAAGTTTAAATGGTAGCGATGTTGAATCAGCTTTGAATCCACTTCTTCCGGGCGACTTTTCATCAGGAGGATGGCGGTTGTTAAGGACTGCAGAAGTATTACCAGCAGGTAAAATATAGTGTGTGCGGAATATGGTATTAATAACGGGGTGGGTTTAGACCTAATGAATAGTCAGATGATATGTTGAGAAAATGCTGCCATTTTTTAACAGGTACTGATGAACGAACATAAGGCCCACCAAAATGACAACAGCCGTTCATTAGCTGTCTACTAACTCATTTGTTTGTGTTTATTTATATATTCATAGATTTGTTACTTTCGTATTATAATTATTACCTTTTTTAGTGACAAGCACTCGAAGCACTTATTGGTAATCGTCGTTATTTCTCTTGCCAGTGATCGGTATCTTAATGAGTATTCTAGTGTTATGGATGCATAATTATTGTATTGGTACATCACTGTTCCGCGGAGGAAGATTGAAATAAAGTAGAGTTCCGCAAGATGGATGAACAGACCACACATCTTGTTTAAGAATTCAGCTGGGTTATAGAGAATTGTGGTTATGATGGTCTTGTTTTAGTCCAATTTAACCTCCGTAACACTAGGCATTTCTTCACCTTATGTAGTCATTTTAATTCGTTTTCTCGGAGTTATTTTATCTATAAAAAAAAAAAAAAAAAAAAAAAAAAAAACGTTGACCCGAGCAGTGTTCTATAAAGTTAAACAAGGGGATTATCTGATGTGGACGTCAGTAACATCGTCTATATACTAACTCCGAGCCATTTCCTGTTACATCTTTTCACTATTATACGTCATCTATTTTAAACAGTTCGTCAATCATCGACCTGTGCATGCCGTTGTCTTCTCTTGGTCCAGCTTAACATTTGTAGTCATTCCCAAATATGTGACTGATTGTGCACTGGGCGTACACTGACATTGATATGAGCAACAGCTGAATAGTGTACAATTTTGTTGGGAGGTAATTTAAAAATGATAGCCTAAATCAGTTTCATTAATTTCAAGATTTAACAGTTCGGTTTCAGATTTTGCTTTGTTTTCAACCCTCTGTACAAAATTTTAATTTTGCACAGGGGTTAGTTGGTGTGTATTGCTATAGAGTCACACACGGCCGGGTCACAAAACGGATTTGATCAGGGTGAAAATGAGCCGGATTTTATTCCCGGAATGGAGCGTAATTTATGCAACAGTCACACACGGCCGGATTTCGAACCGGGTCCACAAGGAATTAAAACCGTATCGACCCAGTCCGATCCGTAGAGACCCGTATCGAACCGTATAAAAATCCGCTTTAAATCCTTAACTGAATTGTTTTCGACCCCTATCGACCCGTGTCAACCAGGGATGTAAAACTTGTCATCATCCGTTGTATGAAGGCAATGCGGTATACGGCAAGAGTTAAGACGGTTTTACGCTGCGGATTGCAGCGGGTCGGTGCGAGTCAATGCGGTTCGAACCGGGTCAATTCGGGTATCAATACGGAATTGAAATCCGTGAGAAAATTTTGAACATGATCAAAATGTTTTTTCACCGCCGTATCGTAGAACCCGGGTTACGACGAGGGTAAATACGGGTCTCTACGGCTCGAACCGGGTCGATACGGTTTTAATTCCTTATGGACCTGGTACGAAATCCTGCCATGTGTGACTCTAGCATATGGCAGTGTGTGGTTGACACCCTGACAATGGTCCTGAACAATGGCCAGGATTGGAATGCTCTATTACATATCCATGATAAATTCCGCTGTTACATTTAGTCTTTATTCATCCTAAAATGTAGTGTTTGCAAGCACATGAAAACATTTTTTTTTTTTTTATGTGCATTTTACCCGTTACCATGAATTTAGACTAGCAGTGCCCAGGGAAATCTATCATCAATTATTGATAAATCATTCATGTGCCTTGGAGCAAGAGTCCAGAAGCCTAGTCAGCAGAGTTCTGAAAAGGTGGATTTCGTGGTATTCATGTCTGTTGGTCAGGGTCATTGTAAGCACGCACTTACATACAAGAACACATCATTGGTTCTTGTGTAAAGTTCAATTTTGTACAGACAGTTCAAATTTGACCACAATCTGGAACTTAACTTTAATGAAACTGATTCATGCTCTCATATTTCAAATCACCTCCAACTACATTGTACACTATTCAGCTATTACTCATATCAATGACAGTGTTATCTGATGTATAGTTTTCAAACTATTTTTAAGGATCAAAAGTGGGAAATAGTATTGTTGTAACACCTAGTACCTATTCAGTCAGTATCAACGGCTGCTTACGGCCATTTTATTCATTAACTGTAATCTGTATAAACTCACTCATAATCCTATGCACCCTGCTTCACCCTCAATTCCAGGCGGCTGCCCTTGACTTGTTTGGATCTGGGCAAGCTCCCCGTGGCCAATATTTGAGAAAAAGGAATTTCAAAAGCATGAAATTCGAACGAAAATAAATTTAAGTTTTCATAGGGTTACATCGATGGAAATAAACTTTTCTTGTCGAGGAAAGGACCTGGTGGATTTATAGTTGAGGCGATGACTGAGTTGGCCCACGACCCTTGCCAAGCGATTGTAGAAGGTTCGCAAATGATTTTAGTTACGTGTGTCATGTAAAAGAGCTGCAACCAAATCAAGCTGCGTTAACCTAACTGGGCTATTTGAGACCAAGTTTGTTTTGTTTTGTTTTGTTTTGTTTTGTTTTGTTTTTTTTTTTTGGGGGGGGGGTCAATTTGACCCCCCCCCCCCCTTCAGATCTCGGCCGCCGATCGCGCGATCGCCACGAAATTATGCCTGAAGATAAGATCTATAAGAATACATGGTCATACAATAGAAAAATATGTGGCCCTGCATATTAGAAAGTATTGACTTTCTATTTTTAGTGAATTGATTATGCAAATTTATGCATGAAATCATATTTTCACCTGTATCTCCATTAAAAAGACTGAAGGATTGCTAAATTTTTGTGTCAGAATTCCTTAAGACACATCAAACAATTTTCTTGTAAAGAATAGCACAATCAAAATCGATTTCTTTTTCTTTTTATTGCTTTTTTGATTTCTTACGTATTTAATTGTTTTTTCGACTTTTTGTTTTCCATTGTTTTTAGCCAAAATTTGATGCAGGCACATTTTTAAGCTTATCTACATTAGGACTGATTAATTCCAATTATTAAAAGTTGAAATATCAATTTAACAAGAAAAGAAAATTGGCATTTGCATTGGATTTGCACACGATATCATGCATTTAAGCTGTTTTCGGGTTGACATGCATATGCAAAACATTACGTAACTTCAGAACGGTGTACCCGGACGCCACAAATTTGGTCTCAAAATATTTGGGGGACTTCAATGAAAAATAGTCATGAAACGACGCGGCTAAATCTTTGCGCGTTGCGGAATCATGGCGCGAAATGTCGAGGGGGGGGGGGGGATCAAGTTAAGATAGGGTTAAAGGAGCAGCCCTCCTGTATTATTCATTGCATCGCTTAATATACACTTTTGTTATACATTGTAAATCCAATCGATACCAAATAACTTTGTATATTAGTAACTTATGTATTATATGATTATGCTACCAAGAATGTGTGTAATGTAATATGTAACATAATAATAAAGAAGCAGGTTCCAATTAATTAAATTAATCAAATCGAAATTGAATAAAAATCCAATCATTTACTGTTAGCTATAAATAGGAAGAAACTATTTGCCCTGACTGTGACTGTAAAAGCAAGTAAGGTGTTTTTTACATGAAAAAAAAAATAGACGGAATTCGCGTTTTGCTTTTTTTACTGTTCTTTACTGTTTTTCCCCCCACGGCGATGTTAATACAAGTGCTCTGAACAATCTTGAGGCGCACGGTGGGGGTATATACCTATATAAATATATATATATATATATATATATATATATATATATATATATATATAATATTATATTGGTTACAATGACAACTAGGGGGAAACAGATTCTAACGACGTCAAAAGTATGCAACGTAAAGTTTACAAGGTTTTGAATGTATTAATCTCTATCAATTAAGATGCCAATAAGTTTAAAGATAACATGTTACCACGTCATGTCCCCGTGAACAATGGCTGTATGTCCTGTGGGTATGGAAGATATAAAACTTTCAATCCGTGTGTTGTATTTGTGGCTTTGGATTTCTTTTTCGTGTTTGTCATTAACAAAACATTGAATTATCCATGCTAACCGGCACCAATATAGTGTTTTGTTGTTATTTAGGATATAGGATTGAATCTTGATTCATTTCATCGGATTTTCATTAAATTATTAATTTCATTTAATTTCATTTAAATTATTAAGTTAAAGAGGAAATATATAGGAGAGTATGGAAACAATAGACTCCAACAACAACAATTTCTTCGACTTCTGTGTTTGCTGAATTACAAATTTATTTTACAATTATTACTTAATTACAATTTAGTAATCTGCGTACAAAAACACAAAACGTGTAAAATATTGAATGAAAAATAACGTCGATAGACATACAAAATACATACAAAATGACACGTCCACGGCATTCCAATCATTTTAATCTTGTAAGCAGTTAAATGGACTTACTTGTGAAAAGGAAGTAAAGTGTAGTTCCTCCATAACCCACTATAACTTCGTTGCATGCAATGTGGAAGTAAGAATTGTAAGAGTTTAGCCGTTTCAGAACAAGATGAATAAAAATTACCAAATGGGGGCAGTAATCGAAATCCAAGAACTAGAACACAATTTTACGACCCCTCGCTCTTCTGATATCTCTCCCTGTGTGTGTGTGTGTGGGTGTGTCGTGATATATATACAACCCTATATATATATATATATATATATATATATATATATATATACATATATATATAAATATATATATATATATATATATATATATGTATATAATATTGTAACGCCATGTCGCTCTTTTTTCGAACTCCTTTCCACCACCGACCGCTGTGGAGTCGGTTAAGGCCTTCAAGGCTTTGAATTTGTGATATCAGACATTCATTTTTCATATCACCACCCCCTCCGAAACATTAGTCTCTTTCTCCGGATGGTATTTGGGAAAAAGTCACCATGTAGCATCATGAGCAGCCGTAGCGGTGAACTGCATTGTATTGTGATTTGTAAAGAAAATCCATCATCTGTTATGAGTTTGCGATTTTCCGCCAGAAAATATCCATTAGTATCAAAAGATGCAATGTGTTGTGCAGTACAAGGAAGTTAAGTGGCCTCAGAGCGCACATCCTTTCTTTCACAACTGAACTGGCCAATTACCTTAAAGCATTTGTAATAGAAAGGTGAAATGTAAGAAAGATATAAAATTACGAAAATGTAAAAAAAAAACAAAAAACAAGTAAGCAAACCCCCCCCCAAAAAAAAAACAAAAAAAAACAGAAACTACAAAACAAATAAGACAAGACCTCAGATCCATGAAGTATGTTCCAAATGACCTCGTTTATAATTCTGTTAACGATCAACAAGAATTTGTCAAGCAAGAACAAGTACAAAAAGAGTCTCGTCTTTCCTCCCCCCCCCCCCACGTACACTGATTGTTTTGTTTAGGTATGACATAATAGTGCTGTTTTACGATTCCTTGCTTACATGACTATAAGAAGAGGGGTACTACTCGCGGTGATACACATCTCGTCGAAACGTCGCATGGTCCCGTCATACCATGTACTCTTCGGGAAGATTTTCTCCTATGCGGATAGGTGACTTTCACAGAGGGGTAAGCTTGAAGTTGTATTTCATTCAAATTTCAGGATATAAAAGAGGAAACCAGGAACCCAAACTACGTTCTACTAGCTAATGTGAATTCTGATTCAAAAGCGATTAATGCCAATTTAAAAACGGCATGTCATTTTGACTCCCTTCCTAAATTCACGATCAAAATAGATGATAATTATCGCGATGCCACGTAACATTAAAAAGACATAGCATATGGACCATTTTCTCAGAGAACCCAGCTCCAAATGATCCTCTGTTGTTTTACTTCCAAATGAAGTCTCGAAGCTGACATTATTATAGTTTTCGCGCTGCCCCTTCACATAATCACAGGATCGAGCTGCTATATAAACCCTCTCTAAAATCGGCAGTACTTGGAATATCTAGTTCCTTTCTACTCGTAAATGATTTGGTAAACGAATAATTTTCTCTCCAAAAACTGCCTCGGAGACAGGTTCGAAAAAAAAAGGAGAAAATAAATGTTGTAAATAAACTTTGAAAAATGAATTTGCAACATAGGTGAAGTTTAGGCGATGTAAAATTTTAATAAAACATGATGTATTGCGTCATCACAATACCCGTAAAAAGTCAGATATTGAGAAAGGAAGAAAACTGGCCGTACAGCCAACTTTGGCAGCAACAGCCTTTAAGTTTTCTAACTTTTTATTTTCAAAAAATATTTTTCTTGTACAATGAAGTAGGGAAATCAATCTATCAATGGGTCAATCTAAAGCTAAGCGCCTGACGAATTTATAACTGTCAAAAAATAAAAAAAGAAATAATTTTCCCGACATATGGCTTTCATGATGCCGCATCACATACTCTCAAAAATCAAAGTATCGTAATGACATGCTTCAATAAAGTAATATGTGTCGAATGTTAACATGTTTTCTCACTTGCAAATTGGACAGGAGATAGTTATAATATCAAACTTTAAAAAAGTGGCATGTTCCATAGTATATTGCAAATCTCCCCATTCTGCAATTCCTCGGCATTCGTGTATTCAGTAACAATTATGGCAATGGGTTACATTTAATGTTACGAAATGCTGGGTTGTAAGAAACGAAAACGAAAAAACATCACTGTGTTCGCTTTTAAAAATTGATATAAAACAATATAAACATCGTATTCAATTCTACTAGTATAATCTTATTTGTTTGAATGTATTGATGATTAGCATTGATTTTCTATTTTAAGGAAAGTAGGAGAAGAGTATCAAAACGGCTTGCTATTCCCCGTGTATCATTTTCTTCAACTTAAATAATTGTCTTTTTTAAGTAAGTTTGGAACGTTTGGAAATTACTCACTCACTATTTTTATTCGTGATTCATCTCATATTTCTTGCAGTCTTGGCAAAACAATATTTATTTGAGGTAGAAGCAGCGCTTGCACCTTCAAAAGGCGTGAACAGCAAGATAAATATCGAGCTCAACAGTTCACAATAGGAGAATCAACGGGAGATGTACACAACTGATTTTGAAGTGACAGAACTCGAACAAACAATGACTTGGTCCTGGCATCCCATGCAGTGGTCATGGTATGTCACTGGCGAACTGCTAACCGCAGTACTCGGAATCATGGGCAACCTCCTTGTAATTGTCGTCATGTTCTGTCGACGTTCGAAGAGTAGATCTACCGATATTCTGGTAGGTCACCTGGCATGTGCAGATTTATTGACATCGCTGTTCCTAATTCCATATCCTGAAATAAACTCCATGCATCCCATACACATGGTTTGGAGCCCTGTTCTGCAAGGTTATCAAGAGAAATTACTTGATGTGGACATCGGTAACTGCGTGAATATTCATCCTATCGGCCATATCGATTGATCGGTACTTTGCTGTCGTGTATCCCTTGCGTTTTAAGCGTTTCATCAGTCGTAGACTCGTCATTGCGTTTGTCTCCGTGATTTGGATCGGTGCCTCCGTTCTCAATAGCCCGATACTTTTGATCAACAACGCAGACGTTATCCAAGGAAAATGCATATTTCATCTACCGTTTCCGAAGCTCAAGGTCGCCTTCGGCTTGTTCATTTTCATCATCCGACTCGCCATTCCCACAATCATCATGCTGTTCACCCAGGTTACTATCGCTCGCGTCCTCCGACGGGAATCTTCTCGTTTCAAATCACAGAAGACGGGGCAGTCGCTACCGTCCTCTTTCCACGACGTAGCACGAGCCCGCGTTCTTGAGCTTCTGCTCCTGGTGGTGGTGGTGTATATAGTTTGTTGGGCCCCAGACCAGCTAGCTTTTCTCTCTTTCAACCTTGGGCTGTTGCCCGACTCCTACATCACCAGTCCACTCCATCGCATCTTAATCGTCCTCGCCTTTTGCAACTCTTGCGCCAACCCGATCATTTACACTTTTCGTCACAAAAAATTCCGTGGGGCTACCAAAGATTTGTTCAAAGCAGTTACCGCAAGTAGATCGCCGATATTTGAAGAATTCGTTTCCGAGAACACTCGGACGAGCGCTCACCGGGACACAACACCAGCAGCTGTCACACAACACCAAAACTAGTGAAATTATCCTCCAAAATCAAAACACTTTTAGTCTAGGGAACCCGAAACGTTCCCCAGGACACACACACACAAAAAAAAATCATAATTCGTAATAACAACGGTTACTTCTCACAATTACCACTCTCTCACCGAAACTTTGAAAGTTCATGATCTCGAAAGTGATTAATACAATTATATTAATTTCTATCAAAAATAACATCTGAAGAAGGCAACTCAGAGTACATCTTCAGATTCTTCTCATTTAATCAAACGGAGTGAAATAAAAAAAATAATGTTCCTATACTGTCTAAACAATTTCAGTATAATTTGATAATCCCTTCCTTGTCTTGGCGTTTTACGCCCTGTTTTCGCTTTCATTCATTGCATAGAGCACAGCTTGCTGATATTAAGTACGTGTACTTGAAAAAGAATAAACTAAACTAAACTCTGGAGCTATCTTCCCAGAAAACACCTTTGCAGAATGTGTACATTCCTTCCCTTATGAGATATTTGAATAGAATCCGTTTGTGACTACCAATATAATTATTTTCTCCCAGTTGACAGATTGTTTTGCTTCTAAAATTCCTCTTTCGTGCAACTCTGTTGGACCTACCATGAGAAATGTCTTTGATTGTGATAATTGGAGAATCAAATGTGCCATGGATTGAAACAGGATGGCTTTCATTTATGCTTGATTCAGACAGATGATTGCTAAAGAACATCTTCATTGTTTGTGCCTCACAGTTTACTCCAGCCCCATTCAATCATTTTCTTGCACATCTGTAAGTACTTTTGCAACAATATGGCTGATGACTATAGGCTGACTATTTTCTGATTATTTACTCACTGTATTCAGCATGTAACAATAAATCAGGGTTAAAGTGAAGTATCAGGAGATGTGGACCTAAGTCAAGCATGATTTTTTTTTTCATCAATTGTGTGCTATCTGGTTCTGCTTACTTCTAGGAGCTGATTCACAAAGCTCATTTCTAATGAACACAAACAAGTGTGGCTGATTTTTTTTTCTTTTTTTTTTGTGAGAGGATTTTTAACTTGGGGAGTGTGTGAGGGGAGGGTTGGGAGAGTAAAGGGATCTGTCTTGTAAGTTTGTAAATTGTGATTTGATATTGTGAAATATACAAGGATTTTTACGTAGTTTGTGTTTTTATGCAAGAGATTTTAAAAGGTACAGTTATGAATATTTCATTATGATAATCAGTGGCAAATAAATATGTAACGCTGGATGCGCCTGGAAGGGATATAGGTTAGGGCGGTCCGCGGACTACAGTTATTTAGTTAACTTTGCCCAATGCCTGGCAGCCCTGTCAGGTGCATTCAGTGTTTAGGTAATTTTGTGTTTATTGTATTGATCGATTATTAAAGGAGTTTTGTAATTGATTATGTATTGTATGTTTTCTGCAAATGAAATAATAATGATAATAATAATTGAGTTATACATTAATTTAAAGCTTAGAGTCTGCTGTGTCTTTATATATATAATTTGTAATGTGTGTGACCCTGCATCACACAACCAACAAAAAGTCGCCAGACGTGGATTTTTAGTTAAGGGCAGATTCTGAAAGAGCAGACTCTGAGCTTTAAAATGATGTATAACTCAATTTAGATGCACTCCCCTAACCTATCTAAATGCTAAAAAGAAAGCATACATTCTGGAAAGGTGTGAACTGAGAAAAGAGGCTCTGAAGTACAGAGTGTATTCAACAATTCAAGCGTCTTTGATTGTGATAATCTTTACCAAGCCGTGCTAGCCATGCAATGAAAGGGACAAAACACAGGATGTAAACCACCGGAGCAACAACAATGAAGAGATTATCATATTAAGCTGAAATTAGGCATGTTCTGTCAGCACCTTATTTCCATGATTAATTCCAACTTTCCAAGCAGTAAAACTATCCTTTCAAAAGTTATTAGACTTGAAAGTGAAGAGTGTGTAAAGGATTTCAAGATATGACAAGGGGACTCTGAGACATACCTGATCATTCTATTTTCCCCCAAAAAAGGGTTGGAGAAAAAAAAATGCTGAAAACACACTTTCCCATTCATGTTATGATCCCAAACTATAAAACAATAATGTAGAAGAAGGATAGCTCTTTCAGAAAAAAAGAAAAACTCAAGACTGCCTTGGTTGACCCATTTCACCGTTTTTTAGTCCTCACGTAAAATCAAGGGGTGCGAGTTTTTGTTCGTTTTGCGATGCATGGTCACATAAATCCTATTCTGTGCTTTAATAATTAGAAAAATCAATATTTGGCGACTTCTCGGTGGTTTTGTGATGCAGGACCACATAAATGTACTGTATATATATATATATATATATATATATATATATATATATATAATCATATATGTGTGTGTGTGTATGTGTGTGTGTGTGTGACCCTGCATCACAAAACCAACAAAAAGTCGCAAGACATGGATTTTTAGTTAAGGGCAGATTCTGAAAGAGCAGACTCTGAGCTTTAAAATGATGTATAACTCAATTTTAATGCACTCCCCTAACCTATCTAAATATTGGAAAGGAAATACACACTGCGGAAAAGTGTGAACTGCACGGTCATATATATATATATATATATATATATATATATATATATATATACATACAAGTGAAAGGTTTGTTTGCAAAAACCGATAAGTCCATTTTTGAAAATTTTGAAGTACAATCGCTGGCATAAAGTACAAAGTAATACCTTTTAAATGACATATTGGTCACTACATATAAAGGTATATTTTTGAAGTTATGGTCAAAAGAATCAAAGATTTTCTTATTATTCTCTTTATTTTTCTTGACCTTTAATCGCAAATATCTCCATTTGGCAAATATGGACTTATCGGTTTTTGCAAACAAACTCTTCCAATACTTCTATCTATTATATATATATATATATATATATACATATACATGTTTATATTGATGTCTGTATATATGTGTGCATATTTTATGTATATATAAATATGTTCAATAATAAGTATACTCCAAAATGTTTCCTTCACGTTTGCAATAAGTGCTTTTATAGTAATATTCATACTCACAATATTTTGCCAACAATGACAGCTAAGGGGGAAAAGGAGTATATCTACCGACGTCAAATGTGGAGCAACGTAATTTTTTGCGAGGTCTTTAACATCATAAATTGTGCCGGTCAAGGTGCCAATTTAAATCATCAAGAAGGTTAAGATATGTATACCTGATGTCCCCATTGACCATGATTGTACGTCCTCTATAAAGTTGTTCTTAAAGTTGCGAACGACTTAAGAACGACTGGAACATGTTCTGATGTGCTATACTTATCAGAATTTCAATAATTCAGCACAAGAACTAATCACCAGATGTTCTTAGCCTAAGAACAGCTTTATGAAACAGGGCCCTGATGTTATTGAAGGCATTATAAAACGTTTTTCTTTTTCATCCGCCTGTATTTATGCCTTTGTTTTCGATTCTTCGTTGTATATCAAGTTATTAAGTAGAAGAGGAAGTATATAAGAGAGTATGACACCAACCGACTCCAACGAAAAAAAAAAAAAAAAAAAAAAAAAAAAACTTGTGAAACTTGTTTGTTGAAATATGACCGTGACCGTGCATGACAAAACAAACAAAACGTCGCACCCCTTAATTTTAGGTGAGGACTCCAAAAAGGTGAAACTGGTCAACAAAGTCAATCTTGAACTTTTTATATTTTCTGAAAGAGCTAGTCTTTGTCTACATTATTCTTAAGTTTGGGGTCATAAAATGAATTGGAAAGTGTGTTTTCAGCAGTTTTTCTATAACCTCTCTTTTGTAGAGTAGTGTGATCAGGTACGTCTTTAGAGCTCCATTTTCATTTCTTTGAAATCCTTAGCACACCCTTCACTTTCAACTCTAATAACTTTTGAAAAGATAGTCCTACCGCCTTGAAAATTGGCAGTAATCGTGGACAGAATGTGTTAATTGAGCATGCCTAATTTCAGCGTATACTATATGAGACCCTGCATCACAAAACCAGTAAAAGTCGCCAGACATGGATTTTTAGTTGAGAGCAGATGCTAAAATAACAGACTTTAAGTTTTAAAATGATGTATAACTCAATTCAAATGGACTCTCAATCTAAATATCTCATCTAAATACTGGAAAGAAAGCACACACTCCTGAAAAGTGTGAATTGAGAAAAAAAAAATCTCATAAGTGCGTGGTCTCTTCAAGCGCATAATCTTTACCAAGCTGTGCTAGCTGTGTGATGAATAAGACAACAACAACAACAACAACAACAACAACAACAACAACAACAACAACAACAACAACAACAACAACAACAACAACAACAACAACAACAGGACATAAATCTCCGGAGCAGCAACAACTAAGAGATTTTTAGATTAAATTGAAATCGAGTGTGCCTTACACATTTTGTCCATGATAAATGCCAACTTTCAAAGCAGTATAGCGTCATCTTTTTACTAAAGTTGAAAATGAAGACTGTGCACAGGGTTTTAAGAAATGAAAAGGGGACCTATGAGACACACCTAATCGAACTATTCTACGAAAGAAGTGTTAGAGAAAAACTGTTAAAAATGTTGTAATCGCTTTATGATACCAAACTATAGCATAATGTAAAGGAAGACATGCTCTCTCAGAAAATATGAAAAACTCACTACGTTGACTAGGTTGACCCATGTGACCTATATTCAGTCTTCACACAAAATCAGTGCATGCGCCTTTTTGTTGGTTTTGTGATGCACAATTATGGAGTGTTATGCATTCCATATCGCGCAGAGAGCATTACGAATGTATTGTCATGTAGGGACCTTGGTCAGCAACTTACCCTGCAGCCTACTTGACCATGTCAATAACACAATTACATACATTTTTGTAAGAATCATAACAGAATGAAGAACATTTGTTGTGGCTAGAGTTTAGTTATAAAGTTTCTTTTTTTAAGTTTTGTTCATTCTTATAATTTACCTTTGATGCTTTAGTCTATTGAAGACCTAGAGAGAATGAAAGCGAGTAAAGACATTGGTGATCAAAATTTTGTTCGAACATCATTGTAGCACTGCCATGAACTGCCTTCAGCTTACTGGGCTCAAATCCGAGGCTACTTCTATTTTTTTTTTCACTTCGTATTCATGATAAAAGCATACGATCTTATTCAGAATGAGTAGGAGAAAAAAAAGAAAGAAAACAATTCTGTGGTATGTTCTGTGGCATGTTCTGTCCGGTGTTATTTGAAAAGAGCGCAC
This sequence comes from Diadema setosum, assembly GCF_964275005.1. Taxonomy (NCBI): domain Eukaryota; kingdom Metazoa; phylum Echinodermata; class Echinoidea; order Diadematoida; family Diadematidae; genus Diadema; species Diadema setosum. The sequence continues at coordinate 8,664,947 of NC_092706.1, forward strand.
ATTAGCAACTGATGACGGAAAGTGCATCGTATCGTGACTTGTAAGAAAATCAATCATCTGTTTTGAGTTTGCGATTTTCCACCAGGTAATATCGATTAGTATCAAAATGTGCGCTGTGCTGTAAAGTACTAGGAAGTTTAAGTGGCCTTCAGAGCGCACGTCCTTTCTTTCGCTACTGAAATGGCCAATCACCTCAAAGCACATGCAATAGAAGGGGCGAGCCCAAAAAAGCAAAAACAAGAAAGCAACCGAGTAAGCAAATAAACAGAAACTACAAAAAAAAAAACAACATAAAAAATAATACTTCTAATCGAGAGTTTAAAGCATGACATATGTTTAAAAATCGACTCTTTAATTCCGATAACAATCAAGGAGAATTTGCCAAGCAAGAAAAAGTACTCGTCTGCCACTCTCCCACCCCCAAATCTTGTTTTGTTTCGGTATGACATAATATTGCTGTGTTACGATTCCTTGCTTACATGACTATAAGTAGTGCGTACCACGTACGGTGATATACATCTCGTTGAAACGTCGCACGGTCCCGTCTTACCATATTGCCCTCTTCGGAAGGGTTTTAATAATTCTCTTATGCGGATAGGAGATTATTACAGAGGGGTAAGTTTGAAGTCTAGTTCATTCACGTTTCGTATCATATTAGAGCCAATCAGGAACCCATTCTACGTTGTACTTATTTATCTTTTTTTTATTTTGATAACAAATTTTAACGAACCTCATTTTAACAGCTGGAGCTAATGTGAATTCTGATTCAAAACTGATTAGATTAAATTTAGGAACGGCACGTCATTTTGACTCAGATCCTAAATGCTTGATCAAAACATATTTATGATCATTATCGCAACGCCGCGTAACATTAAAAAGAACTGAACCTGAACTATTTTCTCTAAGAACCCAGCTCTAAACTTTTCTTTGTTGTTTTACTTTAACATGACATTTTCGAAGTTGACGTTATTTTTGTTTCCGCACGGCCCCTTGACGAGATCACGAGATAGATTTTGTATAAACCGTTGCTAAACTCGGCATTAGGCCTATCTGTAAAATCTAGTATCTTTCATAACTGCCATGATATTACAGTTGCAAAGAAAACAATATCAAAATTGCCACAAGAAAAGCCATATAATATTGCCAAAAAATATAAATATGAAGTTTTCTGATTTCGATATTGAAGAATTTTCTGGAACTTAGAATTATTACTTGTAAATGATTTGTTCAAACATTTTTTTTTCCCGAAAATACTTCAGAGACAGGTTGAAAAATGCAACTGCTAAATATAATAATAATTTTGAGAATTCATTACAGTGTAGACGAAGTCGAGGCGATGAAGATTAAAATATCGTAGTAATATGCATCAATTCATTTAACATGCTTTGATTCTCAACTTGCTTTCTTAATAATAATAATTCACAATATTTATAAAGCGCTTATCACATAGAAACATCCTTATAAACTGAAGAGAAAGAAAGAGAGAAGAAAAAAAAGAAGGTACAGTTTTAGAGTGATCATACTTAAAAAATATAAACAGTCAACAGTTAACCTACTTTCGAATTGACTAGGTTAGCTGTGTCAAATAAAAATATTTTGATAAATCTGACAAGAATAATTCTATCAATAGTTGAATGCATTGATGTTAAACATACATTTTATATCCCGGAAGAGCGTAACACACCTGCTACACGGCTCGTTATTGCACGTGTATCATTCTCTTCAACCTGAATACATGTTGCCTCTTTTAAATGGGATTGGAACGTTTGGAAATTATGTGCACTATATAGTTTCATTCGTGATTCATCTCATATTTCTTGCAGCTTGGACAATACACTATTTTTGTTTTGAGGTAGCTGCGTTACATCTACAAAAGGCGTTAACATCAAGATGAATACCGAGCTCAACAGTTCACAACAGGAGAATCAACGGGAGATGTACACAACTGATTTTGAAGTGACAGAACTCGAACAAACAATGACTTGGTCCTGGCATCCCATGCAGTGGTCGTGGTACATCATTGGCGAGCTGGTAACCGCCATTCTCGGAATCATGGGCAACCTCCTCGTGATTGTTGTCATATTCTGTCGACGTTCGAAGAGTAGATCTACCGATATTCTGGTAGGGCACCTGGCATGTGCAGACCTACTGACATCGCTGTTCCTGGTTCCCTATCCCGAACTAAACACCATCCCATACACATGGTTTGGAGCCCTATTCTGCAAGGTCTTCAAAGGGAACTACTTGATGTGGACGTCTGTGACTGCGTCAATATACATCCTATCGGCCATATCGATTGATCGGTACTTTGCTGTCGTGTATCCATTGCATTTTAAGCGTTTTATTAGTCGCAGATTCGTCATTGCGGTTGTCGCTATGATTTGGATCGGTGCCTCCGTTCTCATGATCCCGATAATTTTAATCAACAACGCAGACGTTAACCCGGGAAAATGCATATTTCATCTACCATTTCCGAAGCTCCAGGTCGCCTTCGGCTTGTTCACTTTCATCATCCGACTCGCCATTCCCACAATCATCATGCTGTTCACCCAGGTTACTATCGCTCGCGTCCTCCGACGGGAAGCTGCTCGTTTCAAATCACAGAAGACGGCGCAGTCGCTACCGTCCTCTTTCCACGACGTCGCACGAGCCCGCGTTCTTGAACTTCTGCTCCTGGTCGTGGTGGTGTATATAGTTTGCTGGGCCCCAGACCAGCTAGCTTTTCTCTCTTTCAACCTCGGACTAGTGCCAGACTCCCACTTCGCCAGTCCTCTCCATCGCATCCTAATCGTTCTCGCCTTTTGCAACTCTTGCGCTAATCCGATCATTTACACTTTTCGTCACAAAAAATTCCGTGGGGCTGCCAAAGATTTGTTCAAAGGAGTTACCGCAAGTAGATCGCCGATATTTGAAGAATTCGTTTCCGAAAACTCTCGGATTACAACACCACAAGGTGTCGCAAAACACCAAAACTATTGAAATCAAACTGAAAATAAAATCACTCTAAGTCTTAGGAACCCATTTTTTTTTTTCTGTACATACAAATTCATAATAATTAGCAATCATTTATAGTAACAGAGGTCATTTCTGAGCATTACCACTTTTTCAAAGAAACTTTGAAAGTTCATGATTTCAAAAGCGATTAATGTCTTGTAATATCCGATACAATTATATTAAATGATTTTAATAATAAGATACGAGGACAAATCAGCCAGTACATTTTCAGATTCGTATTATTTCATCAAACGGAATGAATAAAAGAAAAAAAAAAATCTTCTGCCCTATCTTTCATGCGCCGAAGACCAGCGTGTACTCTAAATCCGACAAGAAGACGAAGTTTGAGTAGTAGCGACTTTGGGCCGGCTTGGAATCGGCTTCTTCTGGGCGAATTTTCATGAGGAGTGTGGTGTTTGTAAAAGAGCGCAGAAGCATTTTAGCCAGTAAAACATGATGTGTGCGAAAAAGTGCATTAGCAACACTGAACAAGGGGTTCAATTATACCAAATGCATGATCATATCATATATCTCTTTATGTGCCATGGTGGAAACCCCCTGTGTGCCACGTTATTCTGAGACACGAAGGTAGTCATGCTTTGGGAATGAATTCTGCTTTTCCAATTTGTAACTTCTACAAATTTCTGTTAAGGTTTACATAATAGTAAGCAACGTTAAAGAGGAATGCCAAACACTGCTTCGATATGAATTGAATGACAAATCTATTTTCAATTTGTCTTTTAAATGACCAGTTGCTACACTACTTTAAAGGCATGACTTTTGCAATAAAACCGTGACAGAAACTTACAATGTACACGCAAATCTAGTCGGGAACACCGCTTGATAGTCAATCACCACATAGAATGCAAGCTGTATGTAAGAGGAACAAAAGCGCGAGAAACGGTTTCATTGTTCCACGGGATTAGCAATTTATCGATCGGTTTTGGCGGCTTTGTGTGTTGAGCAGAATATGCGAAGTTGGCACGCCGTCGACTGAGTCGGACGTGCGAACGTGGCACTTAAAGAGATATTCAAATTGATGGAATTCTTCCCGTCATTGTTTTAATGCAACTGATGCAAGTGATTTACGTCGATATAGGGAAATGTTTCAATTAATTGCAACAGATGGCATATGCTTAGAAAAACACTACAATTATTCTAAAAGCCCCCAAAAGGAACATAAAACCCCTCAAAATGAAAATAGCCGTGCATCAGCTGTTTAATAAGACATCTTTTATTCATGTTTTATCATTTTGCTTTAAAAGAGAGTCAATACGTTTTTTGGTATCATCGTTGTTTTTGCTTGGCGAGTGAAATGTCGGTCAACAGATATTTTAATGACAAATCTATTGAACATAGTTAATTTCTTCACTGTAATCCTTTTAATCCGTTTCCCCCGAGTCTTGTCTATTCCAAAAAACGCTGACCGGAGCAGCCTTTTGGGGGACCATTTGATGTGAACTTCAATAATGTCGTACATATACGAACTCCGAGCCGTTTCCTTTGATCACTTTTTCGCTATTTTACCTCATGTACTTATAAACAGTTCGTCAATCGTAGACCTGTGCATGCCGTTGTCTTTGCTTGGTCCCGCTCAGCATTTGTAGTCATTCCTAATTCTGTGACTAATTGTATAGTAAACGCAGTGATATTTTCAGTCAATTCCAAAGGACATTTAAACTGCCTGCGGAAATTTCGTGACCGTTGCCCGACTCGCTCACACGACCCCTCGCCATGCCTCTTCCCCACTCTCCATTGCGAAGGCACTCCACCGCGAGGCCTTTCGCTTTACGTCGACGGAAATATCGAATTCGATGGTAGTGTCATTTCACAAAGTCGCCAGGGGTCTAGTCACCAAACTCAAGGATGGTTCCCATCTTTATCGTCTGCTGGTCACAGAGCCAGATTACCTTCGATTGTTCTTTTTTTCGGGGTTTAATATCCCCTCGTCATACCTATTCAGTTGGTATCATCAGATGCTTTTACGGCCATTGTATCCTGTAACCCATTCATATTGTAATCGTATACTAGTATACACCCTGCCCAACCCTCAATTCCGGGAAGCTGCCCTTAATTTGGTTGGATTCAGGCTAGCTCCCCATGTTCAATGTTTCAAAGGGAGGAATCTCAAAAGCATGAACTTCTGACGAAAATCAATTTAGATTTTCAGATGGAAGTAAACTTTTCTTGTTGGAGAAGGGAAGATTTAGTTGAAGCCATGGTTCAGTTGACCCACCAATTCCCAAGCGATTTTCAAAGGCTCGCAAATAAGTACTTTCATTTGACATGCATCAATAAGGGCTGCAAGGAAATCAACCTACCCTTAAAGGGATGGTATAGTATTGGTGGAGATGAGGATAGGGCTTTTAACTTTTGGGGTGATACCAAGCAACCACTTATGAACTAGTACAGAGGATACCATACTAAGAGGAATTCAAAGTTTATATGATGAGAATTGGTTTTGGAATGGCTAATGCACCCCAAAACAAAGTAAACCAAAGAGATCGTAATAAAAGATGGGTCCCACCTTATATTAGGATCACTCTTTTTTTGGATATCTCAGCCATTTCAAAACCAGTTTCATCAAATCAATGCTGAATTTCTCTTAAAATTACATGCTTTTTGATATTCCATAAGATGTTTCTCATTATTAAAAAAAAAAAAGATGTTAGAAACCAGAAGTTAGGTCTCAACCGAAACTGTACGATCCCTTTAAGATGCAGCCCTCATGTTTTACTCATTGTATCGCTCATTAACCTTTGTTTCACTTTGTAAATTCAATGGGAGCAAAATCATTTTGTCAAATCATTTTGTGCGCAACTTATGTATAAAAAGCCACCTACAATGTGTGCCCACGTGCAATTATAAATCAGAACCCAATAAATCAAATCAAATCAAATCAAATCAAACCAAATCGAAACACATCAAATCAAATCAAACCAAATCAAACCAACATAATCAAAATTGAAAAAAAAATATCAAATCATGTACTGTCACATATACAGAGAAGGCAACGCTTAGCTGTGACTGAAACTGGAAACTATTAATATAAAGAAACACAGACACAATGCCGTTTTTGTTTCTCTAGCTCATTTCTGGGGAAATAATCAGTAATCTCGTATGTCTTAACTGCATAGATTAATTGTATAATCTTTCAGAAATCTAAAAAGAAGGGTGTTTCTTTTCTGTTTCTGGAAATTTCAGACTCACTTTTTTTTTTTTAAAATGACATATTTATGTTCATGTAAAGGAGGGTTTGGTGTAAGTTGAGCTCCTGACCGTAGGGATATTTGTGCCCAAGACAGATGTGCGTTAAAAAACAAACAAACATAATGTTCGAATTCCTGTTTCTGTGTAAAAGTATTGTACATCATGTTTTTGTTTGTTTGTTTGTTTGTTTTTTGCTCAGCTTACCTGATATGATGTTCGTATGAACACTCTTAGTGCAACTTTAAAAACAAACAATTGTGCTACTATAAAATGCAAATTTTGTCAGATTTTTTTTTTTTCAATAATGGGTAGAACTATCAATCCCAGTAAGAAAAATGTGTGAAGCTTTAATCAGCTAAGTGTTGTTGGGTTGTGTTTGTTCTTAAATGAAAGTGTTAAAATTGAGATTTCTTTATTAGTGTTAGAGTAATTTAGATATGGTTCATCCAAAAACAAACAAACAAACAAACAAACAAACCAACAAAGGCCCAGGTTCAACTACCGCCTTCACGAGGGGTTGCTCTGCCATTTTACAAATATTTCGCAATTGCCTGTAGGACCACTTCTATGAGAAAAGTCGACTCCGGTTGTAAAGAAAATTCTACAGACAGGCAGATTTCTTTCATTATATCGAAAGTTCATCACTGGCGAACAAATAAGGTATGTAAAGATATTGATAATGATATTAATTTTGGGACCTAAATTCTTACTTCTCACTTTGTTCCAACAAAATTCCATGTTAACCGTCACAATGGATGTCCACTGTATTAAACTTTCCATTGTATTATTGTCACCGTGCGTTACAAAACCAACAGAAAGTCGCACATCCCCTTCTGCGTGAGAACTTGAAATAGGTTAAATGGTTCAACTTTGTTTGTTTTGTTTGTTTAATAGATACTTTATTTTCTGCAAATCAACAGATCAATCAGCAAATCAATATACATAAGGCACATGATCATGAATATGTGGAAAATATACAAAATAGATTCAAAACAGAGTCGTTTGACTTGCGTAAACAAAGATATAAAAGGTAATTAATGATACAATATACAGTATGCATGTCTATGCAGCGGGGATTACAACAATTATAAATTATGGGGCGATAATGCAGAGGGCCGCCATTGTAAGCATAGCTTACTTAAGTCAATCATTAGTATTGATATTTTCTGAAAGAGCAATTCTTCGTATACATTATCGTAAAGTTGTCTATCGGGCTTTTGGCATGTATGTATGTATATAAGAACCTACATAAAAATTACGTTGCCCAACTTTGGACGTCGTTTAATGTACTTCTTTTAGCCCCTTAGCTGTCATTGTGGCCAAAATAATGGCTGTGACCCTGCATCACAAAACCAACAAAAAGTCGCCAAATATGGATTTTAAGTTGAGAGCAGATTCTTAAATAGCAGACTCTAAGCTTTAAAATGATGTATAACTCAATTCAAATGGACTCTCCAGACCTAACCTAATCTAAATACTAGAAAGAGGAGGGAGTAAGGACGTAAAGATAAACGATTACGAAGGAATGATGATTGATCCATTCTCCCCCTCCCCCTAACAAGGAGTCTTTTTCTTCTGTGATATTGGAAAAATCCACATGTAGCATTAGCAGCCGTAGCGCTGAAGTGCATTTTACATTGATTTGTAAAGGAAATCCATTCTGTTATGAGTCTGCGATTTTCCACCAGGAAATATCGATTAGTATAAAAAAGGTGCATTGTGTTGGAAAGTATAGCAGGAAGTTTAAATGGCCTTCAGAGCGCAGGTCCTTTCTTTCTCTTCTTAACTGGCCAATTACCTCAAAGCACAAGGAATGGAATGGGCGAACTGTAGAAATTAAAATAAAATTTGAAAAAAAAACAGGAAAGCAAACAAATAAAAAAACACGAAACTACAAAAAAGACATCAGAATAAGACGTCGGATCGAGAGTTTAAAGCATAAAATATGTTGGAAAAATCAATTCTTTTTATTCTGATAAAAAGAAACGAACATTTGTCGGGCAAGTATAAGTACTCGTCTGCCACCCTCCCACCCCAATATCTTGTCTTGTTTAGGTATGAAACAATAGTGCTGTTTTATGATTCCTTGCTTCCTGACTATAAGTAGTGGGGCAACTACTCACGGTGATATACATCTCGTCGAAACGTCGCATGGTCCCGTCGCACCATCTTTGCACTCTTTGGAAGAGTTTTCTTCTATGCAAACAGGAGTTATCACAGACGGGTAAGTTTGAAGTTCTAGTTCATTCACGTTTCCTAATAATTAAGAGATCCAATTGAAAAACCAAGGTACGTTTTACTTATTTCATTTTTTTTGATTGGATAACAAAATAATGTTTAGGATCCTCATTTTAACTGCATGAGGTAATGGTAATGTAAATTCTGATTTAAAACCGATTACTTTGAATTTACAAACCACATATCACTATGATTCCCTTGCATCGCCAAAGTAATGTGATCATTATTGCGATGCCACGTAATATTTCATAAGACATAGCACATGAACTGTCCTCTCTCAGAATCCAGCCTTAAATTTTTCTGTGTTGTTTTACTTCAACATTACATCCCCAAAGTTATTTACGTTACTTTATTTTACTTTTTTGCACTGTCCCTTTACGAGATCACAGAGTTTTTATAAACTGTCGTACAAATCGGTAACAGGCCTACCTTTAAATTTTAGTATTTTTCACAGCTACCGTGATATTACAATTGAAGAGTTTGTTTGCAGAAACCGATAAGTCCATATTTGCCAAATGGAGATATTTGCGATTAAAGGTCAAGAAAAATAAAGAGAATAATAAGAAAATTTTTGCTTCTTTTGACCATAACTTCAAAAATGTACCTTTATATGTAGTGACCAATATATCATCTAGAAGGTATTATTTTGTACTTTATCACAGCGACCGTACTTCAAAATCTTCAAAAATGGACTTATCGGTTTTTGCGAACAAACACTTCAATTCCACAAGAAAACAATATCAAAATGAGTTATTTCTGGTTAAAAAAAATGATTCTCATAAATATTTCATATATGCCAGAAGGAAAATTAGAGCTAGAACTTAAAATCTGTACTCTTAGATAATTTGTTGAAACTTTTTTTTTTTCTACTCAAAATAAGTCAGAGAAAGGTTGAAAAACTGCTGGAATAAACACATTTTGATAAATCAATTACAATGTAGATTCACAATATTTACAAAGCTCTTATCAGATAAAAACAGCTCTAAGCGCTGAGAAGAAAGAGGGAAAGAGGAAAGAAGAAGGTACAGTTTTAGAATGATCAGACCTAAATAATAATAAACAGTTAACCTACTTGCGAAATGGACAGTATAGCTGTGTCAACTCAATAAGACTTTGATAATTAAAAATCGAGAATTGTATTTCTAACTTAGAACAATGCTAATATACGGATTGCTTTTCCCCCGTGTTTCAGCCTGAATACCTTTCGTCTCTTTTAAAAGAGATGGAACATCTGAAAATTATGTGCACTCACTAATGTTATTCGTGATTCATCTCATATTTCTTGCAGCTTGGACAATACACTATTTTTTGGGGGGTAGCTGCGTTACATCTACTGAAGGCGTTAAGGGCAAGATGAATACCGAGCTCAACAGTTCATATTGGGAGAATCAAAGGGAAATGTACACAACTGACTTAGGAGTGACAGAACCCGGCGAGCAAACAATGACTTGGTCCTGGTACCCCTTGCCGTGGTCGTGGTATATCATTGGCGAGCTGGTAACCGCCATTCTCGGAATCATGGGCAACCTCCTCGTGATTGTCGTCATATTTTCCCGCCGTTCGAAGAGTAGATCTACTGATATTCTGGTAGGTCACCTGGCATGTGCAGACCTACTGACGTCGCTGTTCCTGGTTCCCTATCCCGAACTAAACACCATCCCATACACATGGTTTGGAACTCTATTCTGCAAGGTCTTCAAAGGGAACTACTTGATGTGGACGTCGGTGACAGCGTCCATATACATTCTATCGGCCATATCGATTGATCGCTACTTTGCTGTCGTGTATCCATTGCATTTTAAGCGTTTCGTCAGTCGTAAACTTGTCATTGCGGTTGTCGCTATGATATGGCTAGGTGCCTCCGTTCTCATGATCCCGATACTTTTGATCAACAACGCAGACGTTATCCCAGGAAAATGCATATTTCATCTACCGTTTCCGAAGCTCCAGGTCGCTTATGGCTTTTTCACCTTCATCATTCGACTCGCTATTCCCACAATCATCATGCTCTTCACACAGATTACTATCGTTCGCGTCCTTCGACGGGAAGCTGTCCGTTTCAAGTCACAGGAAACGGCGCAATCCACGGCGTCTTTCCACGACGTCGCACGAGCCCGCGTTCTCCAGCTTCTGCTCCTGGTTGTGCTGGTGTATATAGTTTGTTGGGCCCCTGACCAGATCGCTTTTCTCTCCTTCAACCTCGGCCTAGTGCCCCGCTCCCATTTTGCAAGTCCTCTCCATCGCATCCTAGTCGTTCTTGCCTTTTGCAACTCTTGTGCTAACCCCATCCTTTACACTTTTCGTCACCAACAGTTTCGGAGAGCTGTTAAAGATTTCTTCAAAGGCGTTACCTCAAGCAGCTCGCCGATATTTGAAGAAATCGTTCCCGAGAAAACCCCAGCCTAGCTCTCTCCGGAACACAATCCTCTAGGTCTCGCCTATCAATATAACTTTTCAGTTGAAAATACAAATCTGATCGTTTTTAAATGTGACACTGCACTTCAAAACAAACAAAAAGTTGGCAGACATGAATTTTTAGTTAAGACCATATTCTAAAAGAGCAGACTTTAAGCTTTAAAATGATGTATAACTCAAATCAAATGGACTCTCCTAACCTATCTAAATATTGGAAAGAAAACACAAACCCAGGAAAAGTGTGAACTGAGAAAAGAGGCTCTGAAGTACAGTGTCTATTCAAGCGCTTAATCTTTACCAAACCGTGCTGGCTGTGCGATGAATGGGACAAAAAAACAGGAAGTAAACCACCAGAGTAACAACAATGAAGGGATTATCAGATTAAACTGAAATTAAGCATGCCTCATTAACACATTCTATCCATAATTAATGCCAACTTTCAAAGCAGTAGCACTATCCTTTCAAAAGTTATTAGAGTTGAAAGTGAAGAGTGTGGACAAGGTTTTTCAGAAATTAAAAAGGGATTCCAAAGACACACCTAATCACACTCTTCTACCAAAAATGTTCGAGATAAACTGCTAAAAAAAAAAAAAAAAAACACTTTCCTGCCCGTTTTATGATACCAAATTTTAGCATAATGTAAAAGAAGACCCACTCTTTCAGGAAATATGAAAAAAAGTCAAGTTCGGCTGGGTTGACCCATTTCACTTATTTTCAGTCCTCACGCAAAATCAGTGTGTGCGACTTTATGTTCGTTTTGAGGTGCACGGTAACAAATAGTCTGAGAACCGGGTATAGTCAGGCTCAGCATTTTGTAATCTACAACAGTCTTTTGACTAACAGTTCGAGCGCCGTTTAATAAGGGGAAATGCATTTTTCAGTCAGTTCTAAAGAACACACAAAGTGCCAACGGAAATTTCGTGACCACTAGGCCTACCCGACTCACTTTTCAAACCCTCGGCATACTCCTTGATAACCAGCTCGCCATCGCTCTGGCGCTCCACCGCTATGCAGCTCGTTTTACCCCAGCAGATATATCAAACTCGATGACGGCATCATTGCACGCCGTATCCAGAAGTCGAGTCATCAAACCTAAGTTTAGTTAAGCTCTTATCTATACGTCGTCTGCTTCCTGCAAAGCAGGTTGCTTTCTTGTTTGTTTGTTTTTTTTTCTGTTTGGTTTTCAATCTCGGGGTTACATCCTCGTCATATTTATTTTGTCTGTATCACCGGTTGCTTTAATAGTATTTGATTCTTTAACTCATGTTTGAATCATATCATGATAAACACTGCGCCGACCTCAATTCCGGGAAGCTGTCCAGGGCTTATTTAGGTCCAGGTCAAGCTCTTCATGACCCGATATTTAAGGATTTTGAATCTCAGAAGGCATATAATTCGATCAAAAATGATATGAATATTGTATAAACTAGATTATACTAGGTATACAGAGAAAATTTGCTTTTTGCTTCTCTATCTGATTTCTGGAGTAAAAACAATATCGGTGTCATCGCATTTTCTTTTTAATACAGAAATCAACTTTCTTTACGAAATATTGATACAAAAACATTGTGTTTGTTTCGGCATAAATTTCAGCTCTATATCTCTTGTAATTTTAGCAGACCGTAGGCATGTTTTTGTAAGATAGGGCCCGAAGTTTAGTTTAGCCATTGGGTTGAGGGGTTATTTGGGCCATAATATGCAGATGTGTGCAAGAAAAAGATAATGTTCATATTTCTTTTAAAGAGTTTTATTTTGTACATTATATCTCTTGCTTAATGGACTCGTCGGTGTTCTTATGAAAACCCTTAGTCCTTCAATACCCAGTGAACACAGGTGTACGTTTTCTACTGACATATCACTGTCATGCCGAAATTGAGCCGTCGTATGACCTCCCGTGGAGTTTCTAAGGCTCCATTAGCAACTTCCTCGTGTAGCCATAATAGTATTATTTCCTTCTCGTGTCATTTTGTTCTCGCCGTTCTCCCTTGAGAACGGCGAGAACATGCTTGCCGAAACGTCGGGATTGGGATTCTACCGGCACGGAAGCCTTCAAAGATTTCAGATATCAATATTTGCAATTTGTACTAGGATATGGAAATTTGTATTATCAAAATACACGGGATATCAAACTCTGATGACACCGGTGTTGATACGCAGTGTCTTCGCTGAGTGTCCAGAACGTATTCGGAGGCTACAAGCAGTGTCCTAGATGTATTAGGAAACTACATGGAGGTACACGGTGAACCAAACGTAGAGTACGGTTTGTTTTATACGGTTTGTGTTTATTTTCAACCGTGAACTGTGGAACGAAAATCTAAGAAAGTATATTTCTTTACTTCTTTTCTTCTTTATTATTTTTAAGGATATGGCGGTACACTTTGAATCACACCGGATGCCTCCCCGGTGCTCACTTGGTAATGCTGGAAAACGCGGATGACCCCGTAGTGATGACCCGGATGGATCAGTGACGCGATCCATGAAAGTATAAAACGAGCTTACGAAAATGAAATTAATAAATGGGGTAGTTTTCATACATATATGTTGTATTGAGTACTTCTACAAAAATCACTTTGTTACTTTATAAAGTTGTGTTCCTCCTGTGGCTGATCTTTGCTAATACTAGTAAATTCTGAAATGTATCAAAAATAGCACATATCTCTTTCCATTAATCTACTTGATACCGTAAGGGGAGGTACATACAGGAAAAAAAAAAACTTGTGGAAAGGAAACACAATATTATTAAGTATGGGGGAATGTATTAATATGTTAATTGATCTCTCTCTGACCTGCATATTCATGCAATATGCACTTGAAATAAAATATGTGTCAGGCTAAAAGAACACGAAAGCTGTTTCCCTCTATGAACAAAGATCAAAACCAAACATTACATTAATTACGCATAATCAATACGAACATTTAAATATACCTTGGAAGTCTCAACCCCATTGATCCTGTTAGACATCAGCATTAATGTTAAACAGTTGGGCATTAGGGTGATGACTTCCTACACACTATAAAATAGGAGAGCAAATATGTACCCCTAGAGGTACAGATGCTTGTCGCTATACAAGGAACCCTAGCGGTACTTATATGTACCCCATACAGGGATACATATAAGTACCCTTGCCTTGGGTACTTATATGTACCTCTAGGGTACAGATTGTGTACCCCTGTATGGGGTACAGATGAGTACCCCTGCATAGGGTACAGATGAGTACCTCTAGGGTTCCTTGTATAGCGACAAGCATCTGTACCCTTACCGGTATATATTCGCATTCCTTTTTTTAGTGTGTATGTGACTGTCTAAGTAAACAATATGACACACACACAAACACGTACACAAACACGCACACAAACACGCACACAAACACAGGCATGCAATCTATGAGAGTAAGTTTACAGTATACAACTCGAACTGTATGTATAAGACATGCTGAGGTGTTTTTCCTTGATATATACAAATTATACGCTTTATTTCCTGGAAACTAATAACAAAGCAAAAGCATCCACGTGTTGATATTGCACTACAAACACAGAGGACTATACATACGAATAAGGTTGTTGCATGAAAAAATAATACATGTACATGATGTAGTCGTGCATTGTACCAATATGTTGCCATTTTTGTGAATTTGTGAATCATTTTTGGTTTGCAAATTTGACAAGCAAAATTCTCACCAAGCGCTATACTGGGGTATAATATTTAGTGCATTTAAGAGGGTCTCAGTGTCAATTTACGAAAACAAAATCTTGTGACAATACCTGTGACCTTCTCATTCACAAAAATATATATGTACGCAAAGACGAACAGCTTATGCAGTACATGTAGTTGAGACTGTTTATCTTTGGCACAATGTACAACAGTGTAGGTGCCTACAGGAACACATACAATTGCACAACAAAGAAATATGTCATAATATACACTCAAATACTAAGATTACACAGCCATGAAATCCATACATGCTCAAAATTCACATTTTTATAATTTCTCATCAATCATAAAGTTGGCTTGAAGAACATCTTTCACTTGTCCACACATTGAACATCCTACATTATCATATTAAACGAAATATCACTTGATTTGATTTGTTGGTAAATCACTTCAGTTACTTAACTTATAGAAACAGCTGTTCATAATCTTCAAATCACAGGTAAACTGTGACAGAAAAACACTGTAGCACTAATAGGTAAATATGGAACGAAATTTGGCATCAAAATGGCAAAATGAAATAAGTATATCAGAATTGCTCTGAATTAAGAAGGGTTTTGTTTTTGAATTTTGAAATGGCCTTTTTAATCCTTTACCTTTGAATTTCAAGAGATATGGAATAAAACTAGAAATGTTGCTATGATAAGTGGTATGTATCCACCATAATGCATGCCTTTCCCAATAGGTGTATGTTACGTCTGGATGAGTGACGACAGTTTCACATAAGTGGCAAAATAGTAAAATGACAAATGTCACAAATGTCACAAATGTGTTGA
Organism: Diadema setosum; assembly: GCF_964275005.1. Lineage (NCBI taxonomy): Eukaryota > Metazoa > Echinodermata > Echinoidea > Diadematoida > Diadematidae > Diadema > Diadema setosum. Next base: position 8,680,289 of record NC_092706.1, read on the forward strand.
GAGTTTACTTTCCTTGAACTAATTTTAATTGGATAATAGCTAAGAGAGAGTCTTATAGTCTAAGAAAGCAGGTATTTGGGGATTGAAGAAAGTTCTTTGCTTTCATAATGCACATGAACCGATTTTATGTCCCATGTGTATATCCACTTCTTCGCAGTAACAGATACCTACTGTCAATACACTGTAAATATCTACCTTTGCTCATCAAAATTCCTCTTACTGTCACATAGAAAACTACGTTCAACTTGATGCATTATAACAAAATGTACAGTGAGTTTTGATTCAACCAAAGTGATACCCCTTGCTCTTCACACAAGAAACACATTTGTATCTTTGAGAAAGTACACAGATTATGCACCATTGAGAAATGGGTAGGCCATAGATATGAATTGGATGGTGGTAGTAGACATACTGCATGTACATGTATTATTATCGCACTGTTTGCACCATCAATTATATTTCAAAGTACGATATTTCTTCCTATAGAACACAATTTTATACACTTGTGCATTTAGTGAAAGAGATTATCTTCATCATGTAAAAGCACACTGGTCATATCATAATGCATCAAATCCATGTAGTGAGTGCTTGTTTTGCACGCTGCATTAATACAGCTTTACATCCAACTGGAGAGAAGTCATGACCCCCCCCCCAAAAAAAAAAAAAAAAAAAAAAAAAAAGGAAGATGTGTGAACCCGCTGAAAAGTCCTGAGAATACTTAGGCAAATGTCTATGCGAAATGCGTGTTGTATCAAACTCAAAACGTCCTCAATGGGTTAACATGGTCTTCTCTATCAGTTCACCACTGAAGAGTAACTTTTGGACGAGGATCACATAAATTAGTTTTGACCATCAGGCTAAATCTAATGGCAATCTCCTTACAGTACTCCAATCTGTTGAGGTAATCTCACTATGCACAACACCGCCCACTGGCACTGGCAAAACAGTCCAGGACTCAATCACCGTTGGACCAGTAATTTTTCAGGAATGGACCAGTAAAAATGGACAAACTGGGTTACCTACTGGTCAAACAGATGGGTATGGCCAGTAAAAAAAAAAAAAAAAAAAAAAAAAAAAAAAAAAAAATGGGTGAGTGTGCAGCCATGTCATGCAAACCATTCAATTGTCTACTCATGTCTTGCACACCGCAGGTACTATGTATATCAATCTGTTCGAACATACTATAACACACTTCTGAAATGTAATGAATGCTCTCAGGGAAATGAATAACTTACAATGTAGCTGAATATCGCTAGATCCACGCAAGGTCAACTAAAGCAAGGTTGGTTGCACTTCATATTCATTCTAAATAAGAAAATATAGATTTAGAAACAGCAGTGGCAATTACAGGAATCTTCATGAAAGTAAAGCTCATGCTCGTGTATTTGATGTAGATTACTGGGAAACATGTAAGATCCTATTGTACATAGAAGCTATGTGGAAGTTTGTGCTTTGCTTTTGTGTGAGCTTGGAGATCTAACTTCAATATAAGTAAAGAGAGAGCAGGTGTAGAACCCAAAGTAACCAAATCCTCACCCTGTTACTAGCAATGTAAAAACCTCAAGAGTGATTCAATTTTCCATTAACATCTGAACCTTTAGAAATTCTTGCCTCTCCTTTGGCTGTAACACATACACTGCAGTCAACCTATAATTTTGTATGGTAAGCACTCAGGATTAGTATCATTTTTAGTGAACTGCTTCACTTGCCAATATTCCTGTATCAAGTTAGTAGGCTCTGCCTGCAAAGTATTATGTACACTACAAACACATTACTGTCAAATTTTTCAATTGATACTGTATCTGGTGCATGTGTACCTCAAACGGGCAAGGCAAACTATGATTTACAATGAATTCAAGCAACATATTAAAAGATTTCCTTGCTCATATAACTATGATGGAAATCACATTTTAACCTTAATACAGTGTTAAGAGGCCAGAGACGTACAATCACTGTAAGCAGCAAAACAAGAACCGTATTTAAGGATACTCTTATAACTTCAAGTTAACACACATGAGACATTAAAGCTCTAAATGAGAATTTGTTGCCTAAATTCAGCTGAGGTAAAAGGTTTCTGTCCTATCAATGGGCCAGAAGAAGTAAAACCACCGTGAATTTATTGGGATATAACGTTAATCAACTTTCCTATCTTAAGAACGAGATGCTGGAAATATTCAAAGCAACTTCCAGAATCGACCTGAATATATGGGATATTTAAGTTGATCAATCTTTGTACCTTGAGTGGTAATTACTTGGAATATCCTAATCTTGTGAGAGAGGTTTGGATGAAATATTGGTGCGCTCTTCGTGTTGGGCTATTCCAGCCCAAATGTGCACTACACAGCCAAAGTTGAAGCAACCCCTGCAGAAATGTTGGTGCAGGTGCAGAGAACTGTTCCTTCCACCTCCACGAGAAGGCCATCTGGTGCAAAAGGAATCCCACATATTACTAATAGGGACTTTCTGATTGTGTGGACACAGCCACCTTTCTTGTACAAGAGTGGTTCCAGATTGCTACAGTCCGTTTGTCACTTCTGGGATGATATCGCCCATTTTGATTTTCAGTGCACGTCGTTCACTATGTACTGCTACGACGTCATGGCTCCCTTTCCTCCAACAGGCTGGCGAGTGGTTGCACTAAGCGATGACATCACTCATGTTCTGAATATAGGTGGCAATGAAATCCTTGGCAGACGCGTTTTGCGATTCAGGCCTGGGATGTACCGGAGAACATGAAAGTATGCACAGTTCCTCAAAACAACGTCATTACTTCGACGTCGACATTCAGGAGGTGAAATGGATTTGGATTTGGTCCCGCAGGTTCCTGGACAAATAGTGAGAAATGAATTTACAACAAATTTGTTAATAACAACAAACAAATTTTTCTTCACATTTTATCTAGTGCCATCAAAAGTGCACATTAAAAAACATTATATTATCAGTTAGTTTCAAACCCCGGTTTACATTGAAAATATTACTACATGTATTATCTATGCTCAAAGTAACCATCACCTTTTATATTATTTGAGGTTGATGTGAAAAAAAAAAGAAGCAGCATAATTGCAAAACTTAACAAATTTGCTTCAGTAATATCTATCAACCTTTCTTTTTGTTTGTTTGTTTGTTTGTTTGTTTGTTTGTTTTTTTTTGGGGGGGGGCAAATAATTAACTTACAACTCTATAAATATTTACTTTCCACAAAACATTTGGAATGTACCAAAAGCTCTTCTTATTTTGTGAAAAAATATCCAATCAAATATGGACTCATTCCCTTTCAAATCATTGTTTCACTTTACACAAACCTGTGGTATTACAGCCAGGGTCTTCCATGATGGGTGCCCTTTTGATGAGAGTCCTTGCAGCTTCAGAGTATTGTAAGGGTGAAGAGAACCTAAGTGTGAATCTATGGACAGAAAAAAAAAAGAAAAAAAAAAGAAAACAGGAAAAAAGGGGACAGTTTACCTTATTTGAGATAAAGGAATTGGTCACTTTATCTGATTGATAATTCATAGGAATTACCATCATGTCATATACATCCTACATATACAGTGGACTCCCGTTAATAACGAAGGCCTCGGGACCGGCAGTTTTCTTTCTTTATATCGGAATTTCGTTATAACCGAACAAAGAAACAATATACATAGAGTGGATGAGATTGCAGCCCAAATTTTTACTTCGTTAAAACCGGATTTTCGTTATAACCGTGTTCGTTATAACGGGAGTGCACTGTAAAAGGAAAATCATAGTTTACGATACTTGCAAAGTCATTCTTTCTGCAAAGGTCTTGCAAGAATAACAGTAATTCACAGCCTGTCATGGACTACACATAACACGTATCTTGCCACTTGTTAACTGATGCTACATCCACTAGTCATGGGGCCATCATGTCACTACCAAACAATCAGTAGTAGGCCCTACCCAAAAATGGACATGCATCTTCTGGTGTTACAAGTCACAATTTATCAAATGATAGTATGACCCAGGGCTGAAGTCATGTAACTACGTGTACATCATGTAGTATTGTGCTCTGCATGATTCTTTCCCGTTTTAACTATAAAGTACTTATGTGTCATTAAATGACTTACCATTACCAAGTGTGCTTGATAACTTCCTTGAAGAGTTCTTGAATAATCTTTGCTCTCCACTGACTTCCAGATGGTTAGAAGAGATGCATTCCTCTCCTTTGTCACATCCATTCACAAGTGACATGAAGTAATCCACAGCTTGGTAGTGAAACAACTGCATTAGGAGCTGCTTGTCTAAATAACAATAACAACAAAAAAGAAATGTGTAATTGGTAGCACCAATGTGAGGTTTAGGTCTTACATCAGTTTCTTGTGCCGTGGTAAGTATTTATTGCCTTGTAAATTCAGAAAGGGAAAATGTTTGGGTCACACCTGCTTCCAATGAGAATAAAAGTTTGTGAAGGTAGGAATACACTGATGAATATTGCAAGTGACATCAACAATAGGTTCATAAATTTTACTGGAATGGGTAAACTCCCGAGTGTCTCGAGTATTGATGACATAATATAAATAGCAGTAGCAACACAGCTAGACTGGGATGTTCTACACTGTCTTTTCAAAAAGGCCATTATAAATCCATAAAAAGAACATCTAAAACTACAGTGAATATTGGTAACTATACACAGCCCTGTCACTGTACAAAAGTCACAACAGGCATGCTTCACATGACGTCTGGTTGGGCTAGGGATGGGGAGACATTATGAGTACACTCCATGATTTTTAGGACAGTATCAGCTTTTAAGTCAATGAACTTATATTCCCTTTTACATGCAATGTTACAATTGTGTTGACTGTATCCATGGGAATGAAGGCCTATCAATGCATACGCAGAATGAAATTTCATTGAACGAAAGATTTTTACACTCTTGGCACAGTCAGCATTTGGATTTATATTTCAATTACAAATATATCACCCAGTCATCAGACTCTGTATATCTTAGAAGTTAGACTATTAATACACTGTATTAGAGATCTACCCAGTCTATGTAGTTGACTAGACATCACTTAGTCTTAATTGGTCTGCCTTGTGTCCATCCGGCTTATTAATTCCGATTACAATAGAATCTATAGACCCAATTACAAAAGTTTGAACTCAATCGGCCATGGGAAAATGATAAGATAAGGTGATAGACTAACTTGTTAAGACAGTGCAATTCACTTGATTCAGTGTGGTTCACTTGATTAAATCAGGGGTGGGTACAGAAATTCCGTAAAGGGGAGGGGTCTTTACAAAATCAAATGGGAGATGCAGGCTCCCCCCCCCCCATATTTAACTTATTATTTCTTTGTTTTGGTTCAATGTAATAAAGAGGGAGCAGGTGCCCGGTGCACCCCCTCTGGATCCGCCTTTTCAATGGTAAATTAAATTCAAACGGCCACGCGTTGTATGTGTATGACGCGTAAACCAAAGGTATCCTGTAGTCTGTGGTCTATGTTGGATGTCACACACTGGGCTATCGAAACGTAATTTTATGAGGGTTACAAGGAACTGTTTCCGTAGAGGGATGCAACTGTCTAACCTTACCATCTAAAGCAGCCCAGTAACAGCACAAACCACTGCTGCCTTTCAAGATGCTCCCCTTCCACTCAAACCAGCGATTAGAAGAATAAATTTTTAAAAAGTCTCCTGTTGGGAGACAGGATGCTGCAATTCATGGCTATTTTTTGACGAGTTCGCACATGGAACATATGTTTTGGTGCCCATGTTTTAATCGTATACAAGATGTATCTTGCTTGGTATAACTTGCGCACCATCACACACAGTGACATAGACTAGAGCTCTACTGCAACTGCACGACCCTAACCCCTGGGCGCTCCTTGTACCCATTTATTCTCGCGTTGGGGCTGGTCGCAGTTAGCACTACTATTCAGTACAGTGCAGTGTGTACGCTATGCGTATGGGGCAGCTGGTCGCAGTTAAGTTAACAGTAACACTGCACCACTGTGCTGTATAGTTTGGCTGTAATGTTATTGTTGGGACTGTAGACAACATTTTGACAAACAGGCCTTAGAACTGTTAGTGGTCTAGACACTATATGTGACCGTGCACCTCAAAACGAACATAAAGTCGCACACACTGATTTTGCGTGAGGACTGAAAATAAGTGAAATGGGTCAACCTAGCCGAACTTGACTTTTTCATATTTTCTGAAAGAACGGGTCTTCTTTTACATTATGCTAAAATTTGGTATTATGAAACGGGCGGGAAAGTGTGTTTTTTAGCAGTTTATCTCGAACATTTTTGGTAGAATAGTGTGATTGGGTGCGTCTTTAGAATCCCTTTTTCATTTATTGAAAAACCTTGTCCACTCTCTTCACTTTCAACTGTAATAACTTTTGAAAGGATAGTGCTACTGCTTTGAAAGTTGGCATTGATTATGGACAGAATGTGTTAATGAGGCATGCTTAATTTCAGTTTAATCTGATAATCTCTTCATTGTTGTCACTCTGGTGGTTTACTTCCCGTTTTTTTTGTCCCATTCATCGCGCAGCCAGCAGGGTTTGGTAAAGATTAAGCGCTTGAATAGACACTGTACTTCAGAGCCTCTTTTCTCAGTTCACACTTTTCCTGAGTTTGTGCTTTCTTTCCAATATTTAGATAGGTAGAAGAGTCCATTTGATTTGAGTTATACATCATTTTAAAGCTTAAAGTCTGCTCTTTCAGAATATGGTCTTAACTAAAAATTCATGTCTGGCGACTTTTTGTTTGTTTTGAGGTGCAGTGTCACATATATACAAAGAACATTCTAGCTAACAATGTCTTTAGATCCTCAGACAGACTCTTTGTAAGTCCGTTGTGATCCGTCATGATCATGCACTCACTCACCGTGACATTACGAGAAGTGGTCAACACGTCTGGTCCAGTGTCGAAGTTGTGCATTCATCAGTTAATGGCCTTCAGTCGACTGCGTGCTTGAATTGAAGATCCTTGCAGTTGCACGTTTTTTACCAGCTGAAGCGCGATAATAAATGTTTAATCTCGCTAGTTAGCTTGATGATCGGCACATTTTGTTGCTCGGTTACATTCGGTTGCGTGTAAGCTGTATGCAACGCGATCATCCTGCGTGAAAACCTACCGCTCGGCGACACGTACACGTCGTCGCCGCTCCAGATATTTGAATGAGTGGCCAACTTAGCGAGTTGTACAGATGAGGAAAAAAAGAATAACTAAAATAATCATACGTAAATTTTTAAGTAAATATATCATAAACGATTATTTTGTAAACATTTTTAGCATTTTTTACGTAATTACATTAATTAATTGAATATATCATTCAGAACATAACGCTGATTTATGATAATCGCAGGAATTGATTTCCTTCTTTTCGCTTATTGGTCAACTAGTTTGGGGGTAGGTATTCTCGTTATCAGAACGTGACTTTAACAACCGTAAAGCCCCCGAAAAAACATTTCCAAGATTGCAGGTGTATTGACACTTTGTCTTAAAACACGGTACTTGCAAGTTTTAGGTATACCGAAATATGCAAAATGTGTACTTTGACATAACCGTCGTATCCACTACGAAGATGTAATGTAACATGTACATGCATAATTGGTCTTTGTGTCAAGACTATTCACGGTACCGACAAGTAGGAACACCTACCCTCAAGGATGCCTACCCGTTCGCGTACCTACGAGTACCCCTAGACGAACTTACTTGCTCACAAGCCCGATACGGGTACGCAGGCGGAAACGCCTACCCCAATTGTACCGCTAGTTTTTAGTGTGTAACTTCCTAACAAATGTCAGTTATTGGAGATATTACGAATCTTAAAAACATTTTTTTTCTCAATTTGTTTTCCATAATCTCACAATGTGTCTTATTACTGAGCAGCAGTATTTCCAACATAAGAAAAGGTGGAAAACGACACTTAATCCGCGACAAAAACTGCCATTTAAGGACGATTATGAAAGATAAGTAATCCCATAAAGAAGAATCTATTTCCATCCATTAAAAAAAAGATACTTAATGAAAATACAAGTAACATGCGATCAATTTGAAAATGCTGGGGCACAGCTCTAAAAAAAAAAAGAATAGATAAAACATATTTAAAAAATGATGAAAAAAAAAAGAAACTTGCGTGTCCTCACATAAATGAATAGGCTATATCATTCTATAATAATATATGCAGTAGCATAGTAAATAGAATTGCAAAATTATGTCAACTGCGACGCTTGGAAAGGTATTGAAACCACCTCTTAGAGATAGAGAGTTGGTAAAATAATTTGAAACATATACAGTTATTTTTTTTTTCTTCCTGGCATCGATCCATTCATCTCAAGGATTCTATGGGCATAACTACCTTTTCATATCCCTGGCGTTTTAAAGGCGATATCTTCTAAAAAGCCTGCCCGAGTAGGAAAGGCACTTCGCAACGGTTCGTCATTGACTGGTTGTAGTGAGAAAATGACGGAATTTCTACTGCCCTCACTTGCAAGGCTCTTGCTAAAGTGCAATCGCATCATGTCTGAACTTTACCTATTGAAACTTTATCATTATATATATATGTATATATCTTTCTTTTTTTATGGTTGCGCTGTACCAAGCATATATAATTGCCTCGTACCCAACGTTTGCTTGCACTACTCTTTGCGTCTATGCTTAAAGAGCGTCAAGTCGTGTTTTGACTCAATCTCGTGAATTTGTCAAGAACAGGTGAGTAGCGACAGCGCGTATTGTAGATTACCTGATTCATGCTCCAGATGATGATTATCTAATACAACTTTCTTTATTAATCCATGGTTGTGATGTTTTCAACCTATTCAGACTCCTAATCTCGAAATCATACGTATTTTGTTGCATGTGTTTTAAAACACGCAAACATGAAAACACATTCTGTCGTGACTCTAATGTTAAGTTAAAATGGAACAGAAAAATAAAAAATGTACAAGACTAGGTAGTGTTCATACATTACTTGAGTTTGATACAGAAAAAACAAATAAAAAAAAATTTCGTATACAACCTGAAAATATTTCGAATGTCTAAACATTTTTAAACGTGGACAGGAAGTAGTAAGCACGTCAAACATTTCATTTTCAACAGAGGTAAAAAAGTCATAGTGTCTTTTTGCTAAGATTCACTAAATAGTATGTGCGCCGAATAAAGTATTTCATCACGGTATAGAGCCAACAGAACACATTTGAATATGCATAATCATTTTTAAAACTTACCTAAAAGTCAATGAATGGAATTCAGACTAATGCAGTGCGCAGTAACGAAAATATTTTTTTCTTGATTTTCTTTTGCAGAGTGAGCTGTTTCTCTAGAAGGAAAACAAACAAACAAACAACAACCGATAATGTATATCCAATAACTCGTCTCTTACCCCCAGAAAAAAAAAATAGATTCACTACTGCAACACGTTGCCGCGAGTGAGGTTGAAAATGACTTTTACAGTACTCTTATGATAGACATACATCTATACGTTTACATTATAACCGATGTTTGGAATTTACTCGCACTTATTTCACAGCTCGTATATAAGAAAATCATCAAGGAAGAAGCACTTTATATTCAAAGTTTGAGAACGACTATGCTATTCGCCAAGATGAATCCCACCGAGTACTTCCTGTCAGAAAGTTTCCTTCAAAGCGAAGTTACAGAAACATACCCGATAAAGCACGAAGTCACTGCAATCGACGAGTTTCCAAGCCTCACAACGCCGGACGAAATGGATTCCATTCCATGGTCCTTGGACAGGATGTCGTGGCCGTGGTATGAAATCTGCGAGCTTTTCACAGCCGTGCTTGGGATAATAGGTAACCTCTTAGTGATCATCGTTGTGTTTGGTCGCGAAGTGAAGGGCAATTCGACGGATATTTTGGTGGGAAATCTTGCCATAGCTGATTTCCTTACTTCAGTCCTTCTAATCCCTTTCCCCCGAGTCGTATCTATTCCGAATACGTGGACTGGAGCAGTGTTCTGTAAACTTATAAAAGGGGACTATTTGATGTGGACGTCAGTAACGGCGTCCATATACTCACTTCTAGCTGTTTCCGTTGATCGTTTCTTCGCTGTGGTCTATCCCATCCACTTTAAGAGGTTAGTCAATCGACGAGTTGTGAATGCCGTCGTTATTTTCATTTGGTCAAGCTCAGCATTTGTTGTCGTTCCCAATCTACTGACTAATACTACGAGCGCTGTTAGGGGGAAATGTGTCTTTCAGTCAATGCCGACGACTATTCAAATTGCCTACGGAATTTTTGTGTTCGTCGCCAGACTCGCTTTCCCGACCGTCATCATGCTTTTTACCCAGCTCGCCATCGCGCGGGCGCTCCACCGTGAGGCCGCTCATTTTTCGTCGGCGGAGATATCAAACTCAAAGGCGGCATCGTTGCACAACGTCGCTAGAGGTCGAATTATCAGGCTCATGTTAACGGTCGTTCTCATATACATCGTCTGCTGGGCTCCAAACCAGGTTGCTTTCATATGTTTCAATCTCGGGGTCATCCCACCGTCATACTTGTGCAGTCCGTATCATCGCTTGCTTACAGCAATTGCATTCTTTAACTCATGTGTAAACCCAATCATATACACCCTACGCCACCCTCAGTTCCGGAAAGCTGTCCTGGACTTTCTTAGAACCAGATCAAGCTCCGCATGGCCAATATTTGAGGATTTTGAATCTCAGAAAGCGTAGAAGTCGAACGAAAATCAATTTGAATCTTGCATAAGATCAGATGGAAGTAAACCTCACTTATACTTTGTATACATCGCCAGTAGGGATTACAAACACGTGACGGCGATGTTATACAAACATAGGTGATCTGAGCAAACCATGTCTACTGAAAACAACAAAACTTTAAACAGGTGTATTCCTTGAGCAGTTCAAGATCAGAAAATGGAAACTAACAAAATGACATTTTCTTCAATATGTACATGTTTTTAATATCGAACAGTTCCCTATAAATTACTCTAATAACTATCATTTGATCTACTTCCTGACGATCTTTGTTATCTCTAACGCATATTTTATACATGTATGGAAATGACACATTTGTACGCGATCGATCTGTCATATCAAACTATAAAGCTGGGATACCTATAGACAAGTAACGTGGATGAGATACTAGATTGAAAAGGAAACAATCCATATGAAAAAAAAAATGTATTGCAATATTCAATCTTTGATCTGAATGCTCACACATACATTATGAACATTCGCTACAGGTTTCGATGTATTATACTAAAGTTGATTTTAAGATGATCAATCGAAAATTGTCTTAAAATGCTCAGTTTATTGAGCTGGAAAAAAAGTGAACTGAGATGTGGCACTAGAGAGGTGTCCTTCACCCGTGTTCGTTTAAAAATGCAAAAGTATCTCTTCGTATATTACTCAGGGGGTGCTGGAAATATTTGGAATCGCTCTCTTATTGACATTCCTCAATGTTCAAAACAGTACGCCTACAGGTATAGAATCTTGTTTTGGTTGTTTTTTGTGTACTTTAAATCTGTAAGGTTTGGGCTGAGTGGGATGACTGTGACACTACTAACAAGTTAAAAGCACAGAGAAATTTTGAATATTTGATTTCATTCTGCAGTTATAACAGTTGCAGTTCGTTATTTTAAAGGCGTATTATTCCAAAGGATCGTTAATACGAACATGAAAACAAAATGTCATTCCGAATGATCGCTAATCCTCAAACGAAATAAGATGCGTATTTCCGTCGGTACGCTATTATTCACCCTCTTTTCATCTTCGAAATTACGAACCTTATTTCACTTCTGAAGTAACAAATAGTTGGAATAGCGAACGCCACGAATGATCATTTTCGGATTACCGAACATTACGTACTGCATGAGGCACTGCCTGAGATACTGCATGACCTTGAAATAGATATTAGCATTTATCAGTTAACACAAATTTTAGCCACAATGTTCAGATTATCTGTCTTGCAAATGCACTTGAGCAAAGCAGTAAATCCAATGACTAAATTCATCAAATGAGAACCTAGATGCCACTTTCATAAGGGTACTACTCGTTCCTATATTTCTGGTGTCAGATGGTCCTGTTAGGCTCTAATTCTATGTTCTCGAAACGCTCCTTACAACAACAACAACCACAAACAGAGTGAATTTGCTTGGGTGAATCATGCTTGGGTAACACAAAACTATGCACATGCTATTAATGATGCATGATAAAGATAACACGTCTTAAATGTCAGGGCCCTTGTTGACTCTGGTAGTCATCAACATTACAATCAAAATGTAATTGTAGATTGTCTAGAGTAGAGTGTTATAAAAATTGACGACTATACATCCTCACAGTGTATCTAAAGATTAGTACTTTCAATTACTTTCTAGAATTTTAGTTCAATCTAATTCTGTAATTGTAATGTTCTTTGGCTTCAGTAAGGTTTAAACTGTCTAATCAGTATAATACAACTGTTTTCTTGTCTCTCTAAATCAATATTATTCATTGAGTTAACCCTCATGAGAGTTTTACTCCTGTGAACGTACTCACGATTGGCATAGTCTGCGCAAGAATCATGTGCAAGTTACTGATATTATCAAACTTGTCGATTACACCTGTAACATTTATTTCACATTCACTAAACCCGAGTTTGTAGTTCACCATGCTTACTTCAAGTTTAAAAGGGAGGTTTCAGATATAATTTTGTCGTTGTTATCAAATCGATTTTTTTTTCACATCTTATACGAGCTGTGACATCAAATATCCCTGTGGGTCTGAATTACCATGTCGTTTTATTTTCCATTGGCAAATCGTACCAATTATTATGAAGTGTATAATCAATACATGCATAAACACAAACGTAGTACAAAAATGCCTAGGAAGTTACATATCACTTTAATATGTGTGCATATGTGTGTAGAAAACTGTGATTATTATTAGCTCAAAAAATAATTATGTAGTTGGAAAATAATTCGGATGTGAACTAATGATATAAAGGGTGTATAGTCCAAGAGATCACCGTGGTCTTTCTAGTTCTTGTAATTATTTTCATTTCTCTTTCAGTAGGCATTATATAATATGTGGTATAAAGAAGTCATGCAGAACTTTGAAAAAAAAAACAGTGTGGATTTTCTTTTTTTTTTCTTTCGTTCGTCATTGCGGCTCTAATGAAGATCCATAAAACGGACCGAACATGCTCGGTTTTTATGAAATAACACATTGCCATTGTACGTAAATCGTGTATCATGCGATTATCACTACATTTAATGTTCAAATAACAAATTATAATTATTGCAATGTGTGACCCCTCACTCTGATTAATTGATTATATGGATACTCTATCAAACAAAATACAGCAACAAAATGTTTCATGTAATATCACGCACTGTTCTGTTGATCTTAATCTACATAATTCTATAGCTCGTTTGAACAGGTATATAGCAGGTTCAGCTGAATCACTTGAATAGTTATGTGCCCCTCAACTGCCATCGTAATTGAGGGAGGAATGGGAAAGCCTTCACGATTTACAGCGTTGGCAAGTCGTCGAAGTAACGTAAATTGGACCGTGTTCACATAAAAATAATTTTAAATTAAACCGCTGCTCAAATTTCGTCCACAACCGAAAACAAGCGCGAGATATGCGTATCCAACACAAGCGCGCGTCAACCCTCGTTTGTTATTTGGTGTCCGTTAATTGGCGTACGCGACGTGTCATGTGCATGTGCGTAATAGAAAAATTGAATATGAAATCCATGAACCATGAAAGACACTATTTCTATGTCAATCCTGAGTGCCATAGAGGTTGCATACCTATCCTTTATACGTACTACTATGACATGTAATCTCCGGTGAGTGCTTACACACGTGCACTCATACGTTCTTGTGTGTCCGTGTGTGTGTGTGTGTGTGTGTGTATGCGCGAGCGGCCCATGCACGCATTGATATGTTTTTGTTTTTGTTTTTGTTTTTGGGTTGTTGTTTTTTGTCCACCCACGATTAGAGTATGTCGTTGATTAAAGATTTTGGCACATAAATTATATGCACGTGCATTTTACATGTACATATTTGAGTGCGCTGTATACACTTAAAGCGTTTGAGGTTTCGTGTATTTGTCTGTGGCGATGTCAGTGTGTGAAAATATGTAGGCATATATATAAATATATATGTATATATGTATTGAGGAGGTTGGCCTCCACGTGTTGACGAGATAATAAGATAAAAAACAAAACTTGAACACTTCAGAAAGACCGAGTCGCTCGAAAATCTGTGTGCAGAAATAAACCGTTGGTGAATACAGCATGAACTTTTTTCCAGTTCTGTTTTTTAACATATACATATATATATATATATATATATATATATAGAGAGAGAGAGAGAGAGAGAGAGAGAGATGCAACAGTGTCAGTGTGTGAAAACATTCTTTCTTGACTAGTCCAAATGGCATATGGATTGAATTTGAATAAACGTCTTGATGTATGAAAAGAGGAACATCTTGATAGTGGTGCAGCAAACAATGACGCGTTTTTCCAGAATCAAAAAGGTTATTTCGAGGGGGCGTGGTTAAAAGATGAAATCGTCGTGCGCATGGCAGATTGTCGTTAGCGCGCTTCCGTGCGCATGGCAGATTGTTGTTAGAGCACTTCCGTGCGCATGGCAGAATGTTGTTAACCCTACGCGCACTCCCACACCCTAACGACAATCTGCCATGCGCACTCCCACGCTGTAACGACAATCTGCCAGGCGCAGGGAAGTGCGCTAACGACAATCTGCCATGCGCACGACGAAATGTGGAAGGGGAATATATAAAAAAAAAGATAACTAATAAAAAAGTGATGGCGACATAAGCAAACAAGATGTAAAAGAAAAATAAGCAGGATAGATAAGAGAAATAAAAGCAAAATGCTGAATTGCGTCCACATTTGCCAATGAATAGCTAATGGTCGAGGACCGCGGATATCGATTTTTTTTTCCCCCAGAAATCTTCCCTCTCCATCTTCTTTAGAATTTTTCCTCCATTGTTCTTTTCTTTCTATACCTTCTTTTTTTTTCATTCTTTTCCCCCTCTAAAGCCAAGTACATGCAAAACATCACGATGTCATTTTGGAGATGAAACTACGGACAAAAGAGTCTACTTAATGTAGAAAAGTTTGAAGAGATCGGCAAAGTGTATTATGTTTATTATGCGGTTTATGGTTAAAGATATACCAAGCTATGAGATATGAATATTGAAGCGTTTAGACTTTTGAGAACTCTTTGCTGCCTCCCCTACTACAAGCACATGCAAAACAAAACAAAAAAATGAAAAGAGTTTTGCTTTTTCCAAGATAAGCACTACGGGTTCATTTGATCCTCCTGTAGGTCCGTTCCTCATGTTCTATGTAAAATACTTTAGATTAGAGTCCCTATACATAGAGACTCTTCTTCGGGAGTTCTTTACATCCAGGCCAACCTTGTTTTTTGGTTGCATGAGATAGGGATTGAGGTTTTAACTTTTTGCGAGATAATTAGAAACCTCTTATATGAAATGTTAAAGAGAATAAAGTTGTAAGAGAAATTAAAAGGTGGATTTTTGGATTTCATACGCGATTAGAAATGAGTTGAATTGAATGAAGTTTTAATTCCTCATAGAATTTTATGCTTTTTAACATATCACATAAGTAGGTTTTTATTATCTCGCAGAAATTTTAAACCTGAATCCCCATCTTAACCAAAACTAAACCATCCCTTTAAGCGATATTCACCTACGTATTACGTAATACGTATTACGTAGCGTATTACGTATTACGTCTTTTTTCAGCAAATTTTTCCAAAACTTACATTTGACTGTATTCTGGCATTCTGCAACTGCCGGTGTGTCATCAACAATTATCAACACTTTCTTCATTATGGTTCACTAGGTTAAGATAGTAATTAGGATATTAGGATTAAGCGTGAAGACTTTAAAAGATTTCGTTGAATCTTTTCTGACAGGCTTTATATGTTTTCACCCTAGGTGGTATCAGAAAACGGATTTTGAATCGGCAACAAGTGGATTAAAACAGTTTTTTTTTTATTTATTTGATGATTACTTCATGTTGATGGCAAATAGCGCAATATTACTACAAGAAGGACGCTTGCAATGGTATGATAGTCTAAACAACTGCTATTGCACCTTGACTTGAAGAACGATTGCCCTCAACGTCGGAAGTGTCAAAACTCTTTCAATCAGTAATGAACGTCCCTATAAAAGAACTACATTTTTAACAACTATGTGATAGCCCATGATAGACGTGCATTTCATGTGGAATTTCACGGACTACCATGTTTTCAGTGTGACGCCCTTGACTAATTGAATAATTCCTTTAGCAGTGTCTGTTGAGAAAATCAAAGGTGATTTGGTGCCTACATTGTATGCTGGTATAACGTATTCCGTATGATATCGATGATTCAAAATGCGATGACTCTGAACTCAGAAGCGTGAGTTTCCATAAATATCAATCTACTGAGCATTCATCACCTTTTACAATCAGCCCACTATATTTCCAGTGTAAATCAATTTACCGACTCTGGTAAATGAAGTAAAAATACTACACATCTAAAGCATCTACACTGGCAGAAAAAAAAAAAGAAACAAAACAAAAATAAGGTGCTGGGGAAGAATTTAGCCAAAAGAATTGTTGCCCATACGAGACACTCTCACCAAAATCATAAGTCTTAGGCAACGTCTTTTGACCTATCGGAAGTCCACTAAACAAATTCGTATGCAAATCTGGAAATAAGACGAACCAACGTGCATTACCGTTGACAACCTAAGAATAAGGACGGTGATTCCTTTGTGAAATGTATCTGTCACTAGAGGGCTGCTGTCATCGTTAGGCCCCTATCAAGTTCTTGAAATATTTTACATGATTATCACGTGTTTGATAGCAATTCTATTGGTTTGTTGCTATTTGTTTGTCTGTTTGTTCTTCTTTTTTTTTAGTTATTTTGCTTACAGTAATAACAAAAAATAATGATTACCGTCTTCTAGTGATCACCAATAGAGTCTTTGTGGTTGTTTGTTTATTCCTTTCCCTTACCCTTAGCGTCCTTATTCCCTGATTCCTTAGCAGACTTGTTTGCATCGATGTGCGTATGTGTCTGTGTGTGATAATAAGAGTGATAATGATGACGACGAAGATGATGGTGACGTCCAGTGTGTGTGTGTGTGTTGGGGGGGGGGGGGGGGCTGAATGTGTTGCTTGAGGAGACAAAGAATAACAAGGAATTTAGGGGCTAGTCCGGGATTGTCAAACGGTGATTTAAGAATGACACGTATGCTCTGTTGAATATAATATTTCGGTGCAGTTGAAACAATAAAGATAATGAGACGTGTCTAGGAGATTGTCTATCAATTTGAATCTAACGTAAACAAAGGTGAAAATTCTACAGACATACATAATCCGACTGCAAAAGACACACACACACACACACAAAACTCAATCAAGCACGTTTACATTTTGTATGCTAATTAAGGACCGAAAATGTATTTTATTCAAAAACAAGCCACCAACAATGGAAGATGGATGCGCTTGCAGTTTGTTTGTTTGTTTGTTTTTATCTGAGATGACTTACAATTTTGCCAAGGAGCATGCGATTGTATCATTTGTGTGGAAATAAATGTAATGGGTTTATAGATTTCCTTTTAAGAGTGTGGTACATAATTGCATTATCCACTAATGTCCTGACACCTGCTTGGCATCATAATTATGTTTGCAGCAGTACGTGACTTTTACGTGGATACCGTGATTGAGATGACCGTAGATGAGTTCTTGTGATGATTTTCCTATTATGTTGTCGAAGCAACGTATCAATCATCTGATATTGCACAAGATTTTACGTGCACATTTGCGCATTAAATGCGCGAAGGTATGCACAAATTATGTACCTTCTGACGTTCCTAATGCACTCCTGTCATTGCTGTATCTATGTGTATCCGACGATCCTGAACGGCTGATGCGTGTTAAGACAGTGTTTAAGGTCGGTGTGGTCGGAGTTCATGATAAACTCATGTACATCTGTTTGTTAAGGTGTGTGTGTGCGTGTGCGTGTGTGTGTGTATGTGCGTGTAGAGCTCGGTGAGATAGAGCCTGGAGGGCTTCTGGAATGGCAATGGGAGCGTATAGGTATAAGGTAAAGCAGCTCTAGTGTCGGTCAAACGGTTGGCTTCAAAGAGGAAATGAGGAAATGAAGGCAAGAACATTAAAGGCAGGTTGGAGATATATCACCCCCCCCCAAAAAAAAAAAAAAAAATGAAAACAAACACACACACACACACACACACACACACATTCACACAAACACAAATCCATACACCATAACACACCCACAAACTCGAAGAGTCACCAATCGATAAAACCAAAGTAAAATACTCCTATATAAATAGAGTAAATTGCTAATGGAGGAACGCCGACATATTGATTTATTTCTTTGAGAATAGGTCTTTTAGCTTTTATAATACCATTACGCGATAATACGTCCGAGAACTTATACTTCGTTATAACTTTTTTTTTTTCATCCATTTAACTCAATTTTCCCATCACGTGATTCTGCTAGCCAACTATTACATTTCATCCAACAAATGGTAGCCGGAAGCAAACACAGTTGACAAAGATATTTGGGAACTTTCAATTAAGAATCATTGCTAAATAACCCACGTTGCCTTTACGACTACCCTGTAGAGTATAAGATCGACGGCGCAGGAAAAAAAAAGTTATGCAGTACCTTCGACTTTGGCAAACGCAGTTACTCTTCACCGTCATCTCACGTGTGCTCTTGTCAAAATCTGTCGCAAAGGTAAGGACACCATTTCAACTACTGGTTCAGTCGTAATATACAATAACTTGTTGGTCCATCTAGAATGATTTTCTTTTTCCGGTCTTTCATCGCCAAGGATAATCATGGAGGATTTTGATTTGTGAATACTTATTTCATGGTCATTGTATGGTTCTGTAGTCACTTTGACATATCTCCCTGCACAAGCTCTATCTGATTTGGCTGAGTATCTCCATCCTTGATTACGTAAATTTTATGAAATATTCTTTGAACGGAATTAAAAAGTTATCAAGTCTGAAGACTGAAATGCCAACAATTTGACAAGCAGTTTCGCATGGAAATCTGGATTAATTACCATTCAAATAGGAAAAATGGCATAATTATATGACTCGCGAGGAAACAGTGCAAACTGGTATATTGCTCTTAATTCTCTCTCGCTGTTGTCTCAGATCTTAATGAAGGAAGCGTTCTTTTGATTTATCATTTGCTAGTTAGAAGGTCATGTGTCTTATTCGTCATACTTATTTTCATCTATGGACTAACAATGAGGATAAAGCAGCATCAATATCTTTGAGGAGGTTATTTAAGATAAACAGAAACGCAAGCATACTTTACAATAGAATCAGTCGGATTTCAGTCAGTGGACAAGTGGACACATTTCTGACAGTGCACATCATAGCCATTCGTGTTTACTAGGGAAGTGTTAACACACTAAAGAAGTACCAATTCTGTAATTGGTACTTTAAACCCTAATGTGGAATATGAATTAAGACTGATATAAGCGATTGCTTTGCCGTCTTCAACAAGCATTTAAAATATGAGGAGGTCAGACAAAATCACCATAAATCTTTAAATTCATTGAAAAGAAGGTAATTTCTTAACGGACAAAACGTACGGAAACTTTCTGTGAAGAGAGATTGTATAGGATTAAGTTCTCTTAGTTTTAATTTTAAATTGCAATATTTTCCTCAAAATGGATGTCAAACTATGAAAAATGCAAATCTCCTTTCAAGCCTCCTTCCCTGAATGTCTAATTTTCAGGTATAAGTGTCTACCGCAGTGGAAGAGTTGAAAGAACTCATTGGGAAGCGAATGTAACAGTGTTGCGTTGCAAGACCACTCTGTAGCTGTTACCTGAAACGATATGAATGGAACAGATAATAAGAGTGCGCTGGTAGACGCTTACACTCTCGACTTCGAAGCTTCTACCGTCGATGTCAATCTTACCATGACGTCCTTGCTCGGAACGGATCCGATCCGTTGGTCGTGGGATGCAAAGCTGTGGTCGTGGTATGTGATATGCGAATTGGTAACTGCCGTCGTCGGTATAGCTGGAAACCTGTTGGTAATCGTCGTCGTGTTTGGTCGCCGAGCAAAGGGTCGATCCACGGATATCCTGGTGGGGAATCTGGCGATTGCTGATTTTCTTACCTCCGTCCTTTTGATTCCTTACCCCCAAGTCAAGTCTATTCCTAATACTTGGGCAGGAGCAATATTCTGTAAATTCATGAAGGGAAATTACCTGATGTGGACGTCGGTGACAGCGTCAATATACACTCTTGTCGCTATCTCCTGCGATCGTTTCTTCGCCGTTGTATATCCGATATACTTTAAACGTTTCGTAAATCGTAGACTCATGAGTTTCGTAGTTGGTCTTATTTGGGTGGGCTCATCTCTCTTAGTTACTCGGATTCTTGTGACAAATACTACTGACGCGGTGGAAGGCCAATGCATTTTTCAGCGACCGTCCGCAGAACATCAAATCGCTTACGGCATGTTTGTATTCGTTGTCCGACTGGCTCTCCCTACCGTCATCATGCTCTCCACTCAGCTCGTCATCGCGCGATCGCTCCACCGAGAGGCCGCTCGGTTTAAGTCTGCTGAAATATCAAACTCGATCGCGGCATCCTTTCACAGCGTCGCTCGCAGTCGAATCATCAAACTCATGTTCACGGTCGTTCTCATCTATATCTTGTGCTGGGCGCCAAACCAGATTGCCTTCATGTTTTTCAATCTTGGAATCATTCCTGCTTCTTATCTGCGCAGCCCTCCTCACCGCTTGCTTACTGTCATTGCATTCTGTAACTCCTGCGTGAATCCGATCTTGTACACGTTGCGGCACCCTCAGTTCCGGAAAGCGGTGCGGGAGTTCTTCAGATCAAATCCGAGCACTGCGAGACCAATATTTGAGGATCTGGAATTACAGACAGCCTAGAGGCTTTCATTTAGATGTTCCGCCTATAGACTCGTAGATCAGTATAAAACGTTTTCAAGACCTTGTACCCGTCAATTATATGTATGCTCTCACTTCCTCCTACAGTTTGAATAACAAGGAATGTAAAATAATTATACATACCTCACGCGAGCTAATCAAATACCTCAAATTCTATCCTACAGGTATATCATTTTTGACACACAAACACATATTTAAATACCCAGATATAGGCCTACACACACTCATATAAAGGCCTAATTGAAAAAAAAATGAAATAAACCATAAGAATAGAGGAGACAAATGCCAGTAATCTTCTCCCACCATCATAAAAAAACTCATAAAAGTCATACTAGGTAGTTCCCCAATTGGGCCTAAAAAATATACACGTTAGGTAAACTGGTTTAACTGATTTGGGATTTAGGCGTTTTTTATTTGCAAATAATGGACTGAAATGGAATCTAAATATTGGAAAGAAAGCACAAACCCAGGAAAAGTGTGAACTGAGAAAAGAGATTCTGAAGTACAGTGTCTATTCAAGCGCTTAATCTTTACCAAACTGTGCCGGCTGTGCGATGAATGGGACAAAAACAGGAAGTAAACCACCGGAGTAACAACAATGAAGGGATTATCAGATTAAACTGAAATTAAGCATGCCTCATTAACACATTCTGTCAATAATTAATGCCAACTTTCAAAGCAGTAGCATTATCCTTCAAAACTTGTTAGAGTTGAGAGTGAAGAGTGTGTACAAGGTTTTTCAGAAATGAAAAGAGGACTCTAAAGATTCACCTAATCACACTATTCTACCAAAAATGTTCCAGATAAACTGCTAAAAAAAAAAACACACTTTCCTGCCAGTTTTATAATCCCACATTTTATCATAATGTAAAAAAAAAAAAAGACCTGCTCTTTCAGAAAATATGAAAAAGTCAAGAGCGGCTAGGTTGACCCATTTCACTTATTTTCAGTCCTCACGCAAAATCAGTGTGTGCGACTTTATGTTCGTTGTGTGATGCACGGTCACATATACCGTATATAATAATCTAGGAATCGCCGTTAAAAAAAGGAAAATACTCGATAGCAGAATAAGTATCATGCTTCTTCTGCGTAGTAATGAGAAATGGTTTTATCTCTGTTTTTAAGTCCTAATAATGTAGAATATCTTCCAATACACTCTGGTAGACATGTATTGAGTGAAATAATCTTTGTCTGAGTACCTACTGCAATCTAGGTAAAGTTGCATTTGTGATTTAAAATAGCGGTAATTTATTTCACAGTTACATACCGTGTATCGCCTTGATGGAATCCTTGTTATTATGTAGGAGACTTTGTAATTACTGGCAGAAATATTCGTATTGTACAGAATCCAGGACAAATATATTGCACAAAAAAAGTTTGGTAGATTACGTTTTGTTCTTAAATCAACTTCCAATCTGCAGTTTAACGATACCTGACAGTTTGTACACCGATTGCAGTTATATCATCCTTTATAGGAGGAGAGCTACAGCCAAGGAAGGTAGAAAATTTGCGACTGTCTCATAATAAGGGGTGTAGTAAAACGCTTCTTGGACGTTGTTACCTACATAAAGGTTGCCCGCTGGACGCCTTACCAATATGATGGCTTGCCTATAAACATTGTCAACAATATGAAGTTCTTCAAATTCACGATATGAAGTTCAGATTTCTTTTTTTTTTTAAGCAGAACATATATCGACATATTTGATATAAACTAATGTGAAGTAAAGTATCAGAAAAGAATAAAAGAGTTCTGTGTAGAAAACAAAATACCTACACCGGGGTGCACAAATCGTAGCAGTCTAAAAATAAAACGCAAATGTTCCTCATGTCGTGTAATTCCATGCAATATGAGAGCTTGGTTAAAAAAAAAGATAGAAAGAAACATAAGGATAGAACAAAAAAGTTTTATCAGCATCACGTAGCTTTTGAGTGGTTGTTTTACCTGATCTTCAAAAGATCATTAGCGTTTATTCCCCGAATTATGAAATGTTTATTCATGTGCGTAAATATGTGTTTGAAATAGATTGTAAGTTTCAATCATGTGCTTCCTCTGCTGTTGGTGATAAGAACAAACTCCCTATAAATTCTGCCTTAAACATACATAGGGTGATTTCAAGGTCGGTGCCAGTGCTAGTGCTAGTGCTAGCCCCCGAATAACAGCGTTAAATCCAGCTCCAACACCGACGGTCAGATTAACGAGGCGATACCGATCAAAATTATCGATCACCAGCACTAGGTGTTGGAATTACAGCACCGCGAGCTCCGCGGGAATTGCGCAACGAAAAAAGTGATTGCGCGTGATTACAGTAAAATATTAAAAGATGTAGAAATTGCTTAGTTTTAGATACATAGTGAGGAAGACAGATTAAATGCCACAAATTTTATCCACTCCACAAAATACAACTATTTTAATTTTGCTCCCAGGCTCAGATTTATAAAGGCATGTCGAGAGTGTTCGTGTACGTTTACGGGGGCGACCACTGCATTAGCATAGACTTTGCACGTAAAACGTGTATCTATTATGGACGTGAATATAAGTCTCACACGGCAACGCTAACACCAGCACCGAACTTGAAATGAAGAAAATGTTAATCCCTAGGGGTTAGTGTTAATCAATGGCGAAAAACACGTAAATCGCTAACACAATCGGCGGAGCTCTGTTCAGCAGACGACATTCAACACCGAGCCCAGCACCAGCAACCGGAAATACGTCATAACGTTGAGGTCAACACCGACGTGATTTCAAGTTCGGTTTTATCGCCGGTGCTAGTGCTGAGATAGCGCTAGCACTAGCACTAGCACTAGCACCGAACTAGAAATCACCCATTGGGGTTTCATCGTGTTTCCTATCAATGAGACACAATAGATTATGATATGATAACGAACATAAAACTGTGTGTAAATTGCTTTCATAAGAAAGAAAAAAAGTGACAACGACTGAATGAAAAGTTCTACAGGTGCCATTTGTCAAAATGATATATATGCATATCCGTGATGGCACTATAGTTTACACTTACATACATACATTGTACTCACTAAATAATACAGATAAAATACACACATGCACACGTTTAGATTATTAAACAAACATGGCACCATGACTGTCTAATAGTCACAATGATAAATAAATTCATTACTCCAAGCAGCCTAATAAGAAAATGATATGCAACCATGATGAATTGACCTCAAAAGAACACACACACACACACACGCACACACACACGCACACACACACACACATATGTATGTATATATATATATATATATATATATATATATATATATATATACATATATATGTACATCTGCTAAGCAATTGCGTTGATTATTTGTGTGTATATATAGAGAGAGAGAGACAGGGAGAGAGAAAGAGAGAGAGAGAGAGACTGGAGAGAAAGATCAAACACATACATTTTGTGTCTCTCTGATGATCTTGAGGATGAATTGTAAATGATTTTTGTTTATTTCTTATCAATTGCTGTTAAGTGCTCAAATGTGTGTTTGTGAATATTGACGACGTAAGTACGCGATATTGCAGCATGCGATAATGTATCATGTAAACTGAACTTTCTCTCTGCTATTTCAGTGATAGGCATCATCTTGAAAAAAAAAAATACGCTCACTCGAAAACCAAATGAGCACTAACATGAATAATATAAAATATTAATATACAGCTGTAATACTAAAATGAATAATATAAATGCATGCCGCATTCGTAAAATGGTGGGGGTGTTGGTGGAGGGTAGCTGGAAACTGAAAAGATAGTATTAACAATGGAAATACAAGACAGAAGTTGACAAAACAGAAATAAGTGGTACATGATCTTCGCAGGGAAGATAATGCTTGGAGCCAAGGAATTCTAGAACACAGGGCTGCTGAAAATTAAATTTGTTTAAAAAAAATTAAAAAAAATAGAATAAAAATGAAAATATGTCTGTTGAACGTGCATGACAATCTTTCGATAGACGTATCGGTTTTTTGTTAATAGATTTATTATTTAAACATAATGTGAAAAACAAAAACAGGTGTTTTAAAGTTTTATTGTTAAATTTATACATAGATTTGCCCAGCAGAAATAAACATAAATCACTCATCTTAACAATTTGTTTTCAGAAATAACACATAGTATGTAAGTGTACATGTGTATTCTGGAAGGAAAATTTCAGATAATTTGAAATATACATGCATATTATATATATACATATATATATATATATATATATATATATATATATATATATATATATATATTTGTGAGAGTAAACTTCAATCTGAATGTGAGGAACACGTGTTACACCGCACAAGTACTTCGTAATTTAGATACGGTAGAATTAAGATAGAGCATAGCATTGATAAAGTATATGTATTAAAAAAAAAAAAATCTGAAATCTGTTGATGATACCTATATGTCGGATAGTACTTCAGCATATATAAGCTATTAGTGTACGGTTCCCACGAGATTTTATTTTATCCAAAAATGAAACCTAATGAAGTGACCTTGTCACAAGGGAAAATTTACCCTCTTACTATCGTGCGTGTTGCTTGAGATATGAATATTAAAAAAATCCAGAGGATTCAATGCATTTTCACCAAATCCTACGAAGAAACGCAAAACTGAAAGCAAAGTAGATGACTGTAGTAAACACACATACGAGCAAACTATTAAGGGAAAAAATATCTAGATACA
Source organism: Diadema setosum (assembly GCF_964275005.1). Taxonomy (NCBI): domain Eukaryota; kingdom Metazoa; phylum Echinodermata; class Echinoidea; order Diadematoida; family Diadematidae; genus Diadema; species Diadema setosum. The sequence continues at coordinate 8,705,941 of NC_092706.1, forward strand.
CAGAGAGAAAAAAAAAACCCAGCGGTAGAAAACACGAGATACAGAAAACAGCAAGATAATCGAAGAGATGGAGGAGGGAGATGAGGAAGAGATGAAGAAAGAGAGACAACCTTTTAGAGAGTTAATGTACCAAAGACCTCAATAAGACCGTCTTCATGACTATCGAAGCAAAAAAGAAAAAATGGGGGAAAAAATCATTCTCACATTCATTACCGCTGGGCACTGCAATTCATTCTCACAACCGTTAAAATCCTTATTTTGCAGTTTTTGATTCTTTCTGAGTTTCAATGAATTCACATTGAAATAACGAAACTGACTTCAGGATATAGTACATAATAAAAGTCCAGCCCAGGTTTACTTGAAAGGAAATTCAAAGAGTAAAGGTTAGATCATGAATTCTATTCAACCTTATCTGACATGTGACATTCACTTACTTTTAAAAGCAAACTCGTCAAGTGATCTAGGGATGTGCTTTCATATAAAGAAGTAGCGAAGTTTTCCGAAGTTTCACTGCGTCTCTCTGGTTGCTCGGTGCGAGACCCAACCTGATTTTACTTCTCAAACTTCTTCACGCGGTAAGTGTGTATATACTAATGTGTTTGTGTTGTGATAGACTTAGACATCCTGCGAATAGTTTCGGCTACAACACATGGTGAGCTTTTTAGCCCTTTTCTATCAATCCTAACTACCCTAACATTATTCTCCAGAAAGTGGTAACCACGTTTACAAATTAGAATTTATCACGAACTATAAAGCAGCGCGTAAGGACAAAAGTTAATTTCCATCAAAATTACTTTCATTCTCAACCCTTTAGGCAAAGCGATAATGTTAAGTCGGATTTCGGGTATAGAGGTGACAGGTTTTTGTTTTGTTTGTTTTTTTCAGATCAAAAAAATGTTATATGAAATTTCGATGGCAGACATTATACAAAGACTTTATTTTTATTCTTATTCCTATTTTCATTTTCCAATTTCATGACGGTAATTTATATGCTAATTTATTTTGTTACAACAGAAAGGCTTTTATCAAAAAGATCTCCTTACAATTATTTTATCAATTGAAATCTAAATATTGTGATAACAGTAATATTCGGAATGCATTCAACTTCGCCTAGGTCGGATCCAAGGAAAACCCTTTGAATCTAAATGATGTCGAATTATGGAATAGAAATAACACAGTTTTACAGAATATCCATCCAGGATGGATTTTTTTCTAAGCCATTTCTCCGACTTGTGCAAGGTCGATGTAGGGGAGGTTGGCTGGCTATTATTCTTAATGTCCTGAACATTGTCGCTTCAGAACTTCAAAAACAAACAAACAAACAAACAAACAAACAATCAAACAATAACGAAAATGAAAGATCTAAGGACATCGGTACTGCGGAATGAAGATTCATCCATCTGCATATATGTTTCCCATCAGTGGTAGTAAATACAAAGTTTGAGAAAACGTACATTAAAGTTACGGGAATGTTATGTCAAATCACATATAAAAATATGGTAATTAAATTCATATTCTCATGATTATGATAACTGACGGAAGAATAATGACTCGCAGAATTCATTTATCATGTTTATTACATTATATAATCATCAGTAATCTCTATGATATTGATTAAAACAGAAAGATAATAAGATATGATGTTGATTTGACTTGCATTGGTGTTTTTTTTTTTATTCTAGTGACAGCGTACAGGAAATCCTCATTTTCAAGAATTTCTTCCAAAAAACAAACAAACAAACAAACAGCCAACAACAACAAAATCTAACCGGAATGTCGACGCATGTACACTTAAATGTGGTGGTGACTGAAACGATAGCAGCCTCTTCTGAAGCAGGTGACGATGGGGAATACAGCAACTTTTCGTCCGTGGCTGGGCAATACCTTATCACATGGTCCTGGGAAGTAACGACGTGGTCTTGGTATGTGATCTGCGAGCTTGTAATCGCAATTCTAGGGATCACTGGCAACGTTATCGTCATTGCTGTCGTGTTCGGCCGTCGTTCTAAGAGTCGCTCAACTGATATCTTTGTAGGAAATCTGGCAATAGCTGATTTTCTTACTTCGATTCTTTTGATTCCGTACCCAAAAGTCAAATCTATTCCCAATTCGTGGACTGGCGAATTATATTGTAAAGTCATGGAAGATAACTATTTGTTATGGACTACGGTCACAGCTTCGATCTACAGTCTGGTTGCAGTGTCTCTCGATCGCTTCTTTGCTGTCGTTTATCCAATCCATTTCAAGCGCTTTGCCAATCGCCGACTTGTGAATATTATTGTTTGTCTCATTTGGGTGGGATCGTGTATCTTAATGGTTCGAATCCTCTTAACCAACACTACGAGCGTGGTAATAGGAAAGTGCGTGTATCGAAGACCTCCACGAAATCAGCAAATCGTGTACGGGATTTATGTCTTCGTCATCCGCCTTGCTCTCCCGACCGCCCTGATGCTTGTGACCCAGACAGCTATCGTGCGTTCGCTCCGACGGGAGGCCGCCCGCTTCGCGTCTAATGAGTCCACGGCATCGTTCCACCAAATCGCCCGATTGCGGGTCCTCACGCTAACATTGACGGTTATTCTGATCTATGTCATCTGTTGGACCCCAGACCAGATAGTGTTCATCTGTTTTAACCTTGGTATCATCACTCCTTCTTTTTTGAGTAGTCCTTTTGCCCGCCTACTCACCGCACTTGCCATTTGTAACTCTTGTGTAAACCCGATACTGTACACTCTCCGACACCGGCAATTTCGTGAAGCCGTTAAAGACTTTTTCAGAAAAACAAGCAAAAGAAATACACCAATATTTGAGGATCTGGAGTTATCTATTCGACCAGCGAAAAGTCATCAAAACATTGCTATATCATAAATCTCTGTATGTTAGCATGCGTTGACAATGTGCCAGCATCTCCAGATCGTTATTCAAGACCACATCATACACAAAGCAGCACACACCTATGTGGATAAAGAATATGGACATGTAATACAATGCACTGGATTGATCTTCGCATTTTTTTTTTACTTTTCGGCTTTCGTTTATGACAAAAGTTTAAAATCAAACAGCAGCATCTATAGACAATAGATTCGAATTCATTTCCTGCAGGTGTTATACAGGTAGTAATTGAATGTAGCGGGTTGAAGTAAGGCTGCTGGAGGAAGAATCCTATTTTACAATTTGTCCAATGATTTTGGATGGTTGTAACCATATTTTAGGGCGCTGAATCCGAATTCAGCTGATGCAACCCTTGTTATCCGATAGAGCTCTGTGATATTTCACCAAGATGGCCGCCAAAATATGAAAGTTATATATTTCCTCATAAATGGGGGGAAATTTATTCTGCTCGAAAGTAATTTAGGGAATTTAGGGACCAAGTTTGAAAACCAGCCATTTATATTTCTTTTTCAATCCCACTTGAGCGAACTTCTCAAATAATGCAAGATAGCATCCAAAAATGACCAACCCAATGGTAATCCATGCATGTAATATCTTAATATGTCTCATGGATGTTATCACACGAACTGGAAAGGTTGATACAAGCATCATTATTTTAATTACTCAAAATGATGTTTTAAAATTGTCGCCAACATCGATACCAAGATGTGCAATAACCCTATTTTCCTGTAAATGTGAAATAAGGCATTCTACCTAACTAAAGAAATCATTGACAATTGGACGATTCGTGTCGTACCCTGAAGAAACCCATCTTATTTTCTGATGCTTTTATATCGTTGTCCATGCGTGACTTTACGAAATGTTGTAGTTTTCCAATCCAGCCATGGTGCCACAGACATTTAAAAAACTCTTAACTCTTGAACAGAATGATTTTCGTCAAACTTCACTGTTTTCTATTAACTCTTTTTACGTGCAACGTTCGCACGTCCGACTCAGTCGACAGCGTGCCAAGTTCGCATATACTGCTCACACGCACAAACCCGCAAAAACACATCTATAAATCGCCAAATACCTCACTACATTAGATTCCAATCGGTTTCGGGTTGATTGTTTCTCAGGCGTAGTTTTCTTTATCGTCATGGCTGTTTTGTTGCATTGAATTGATGTGAAAAAAGAAATGTCCGAAGCCTGAATTATTGATCTCACCCCTATATGCATAATTCCACACCCTTCACGTTTTAACAAGTCATTATAGTGTCATGAATATGTATATTTCTTTTTTTTTCAAATTATGTACACTTGCGGAAACCACTTGGTGGAAGCTTCGAGAGTTTTGAGAATCGCAAATGGCTCTTGGGAAATAAAGTCGATCTGACGATTTCTCAAAAAAAACCCCCCAAAAAACAAACAAACAAACAAAACAAACAACCCTACAATGATGTAGCCTCGTTTTGTTTGAGTTGTGGCCGAAATGAGAGGTGTGCATAGTTAGGACTCCTTTCTCTCCTCAAAATTATAACAATGGCATGTTATCTGTATGACGCTATACGATGCAAACTGGCTGTCGTTAGTCCGAAACTTTTTTTTTTTTGCTTTCATTTCCCATCTGAGCACATGGCTGGATATGCCATATATTCAGCTGCATTAGCTGGTCTAGCATGTCTAGTGAAGTGGTACATACAACCGGACCCCATCGAATGCCAACTCTTGCAGCTGTATATGGGTTATCTAGCCATTTTGTCGGATGGAAAAAAAAATAATATATATATATATATATATATATATATATATATATATATATATATATATATATATTGCCTTGTAACGTCTAATCGTTGCCTCTTCCTGCAATCCCCTGTAAACGGCTGCCAATGAGACTATCATCGCCCTTATTCCTTAGGCCTTTATGGACACTTTTGACACTATGGATGATATCATAGCACAACACAATTCCACTGCTGTATGTATACCTACACATACACACACTTGATATTCATATGTATGCAGAATGAATAGTATACAATGATTCCGATACATTATAAATCACGTGTGCTTGTGTGCTTGAGTGTGTACAAAACATGTTCTATGTACATTTCTGTGAATTTGTTTGTTTGTCTGTTTGTCTGTCTGTCTCTGTGTCTCTCTCTCTGTTGTTGCTACTAGTATGTTAGGCCTTTACTAAGACCTACCATGTATATATACCATGCAACATTGGTCTAGATCTGGACAGCTTTATACTACCCTTGCAAGTATCATCCAATTAGTATACATTGTATAATCTGGATATAGAAGACAGATCATAAAATAGATTTAACTTATCTCTACGTGACAGTTAGGATACAGTTTCATACTCAATCGAATGTTTAGTCTTTGTGATGATTGTGAGAACATCATTATTCACACAACTTTGGGGATTTTGAATGACAGTATAGTGTCAGTATGAGTAAGGCCCTGTCTTTGTCTTCCACACAGGAGTCTAGCAGATCAAGATCTAGATGGGGAAAAAAAAAAACCAGGAGTAACAGCAGAAAGTTCAAATTCAAAGTTCTTGCTTACTCGGAATAATTTGTCGTTCTCTGTCAGTGCTAATATAACCATTAAGCTTTCCACTACTGATTATCATACCCACAATGACAACGTGAAAACTACTGGAGACAGGGCTTAGAGTGCAGTGCTTGGCTGTGCAGTGGGGACGACCGTGTAGAGCTGGGTGCAGCTACTGCGAGACTAGCTGCTCTACCGCCAGTGCCCATGATGTAACACGCAGATTGGGCCAGACTAGAAGTCTAATGGAAACATTTCGGTAAACCTCTTCAGTGCTACATTCAATCCATTTCACTAGAAATCTGCTATATGTACTTAAGATCAGGTAGAAAGGACGATAATTCGTAATTATATTACAAATATAGCACGGTATATTCTAAAAGAGTTGAATATAAGACTGCTGATACTGCGTTTGCCATATTTAAACATGAAGAACTTTGCTTAATACTTTGTAGATACCAGTACTGCCTGCTCAATAATAGTTATGATAACGATAATAATAATAATAATAATAATAATGATAATATGATAAAATAATAATAATGATTGCATTTATATGGCGCTTTATAATGGTGATTCTAAGCGCACTGGTGGTATTCATACAAAGACTAGAAAACACAATAACATTAGTACAATGCAAAACCAAAATTACAGTCACTAAAGAAGAAGAAGAAAAAAAAAAACAATACATGTGATACAGTGATACAATAATTAATAAGTGATTCTGTGCGCCTCCAGAAAAAAAGAAAAGAAATTACAACTGATTAAAGAAGATATTGAAGAAAACAAAATCCAGGTATCAAATATGTTTTTCATTTACGGGGAAAGAACCCCCCAAAAGCATGAAGAAACATCAACTATTCAAAAAATTCTAGCTTTATCTGAAACTAAAAAAAAAAAAAAAAAAAAAAAAAATCAAATAGAAAAAAGGCATATATACCGTTTATTCCACCATACGCGCATCATTTATTATGATATCTTACATTATAATAGAATAATGGTTAGTCTTATTTTTCTTCTTCATCTTCCTCTTCTTCTTCTTCTTCTTCTTCTTCTTCGTCGTCGTTGTCGTCTTTTTTTCCCCTTCTTTTTCTTCACCTGATATCATTGCTGCTTTAAGAATCTGAAACGAAATAGAAATACCAGAGAGTAAAATGCATTTTTATAATAGCGTTGAGAGAGGCAAAAATCTGAAAGCAAAGACGATGACTACACACTGTACCAGCTGGAAAAGGACGGACCCAAAGGAAATGCAAAAGTAAGGAGACTTGCTAGCAATCTATCATGAAACTACCATGATGGAAGAAAAAAAAAAAAACGGACAAAGAGCAGAGAAAATTGTTCAGATAGACATTCGTAAATTCTGCACGTATGTCTGAGAGAACGAAAGAATGAGAAAGAGAGGGAGAGAGAGAAGCAAAGAACTGCAATCTATGCATGAGTCAGCGCACCTAGGAACTTTGTCGTTACCGTTTATCTTTTTCCTACAAAGAGGGAAAAAAAAAAACGATATTGCACATCCATTAGCGTCATTGCACGTTAGATGTAGATGTAACATTGCGGTGTGTTTGCGCAGAAAACTGCGATGTTGATGGTTTCTTTATCATGCCGATCCATCGAAAAAAAAAAAATCTTCTTGAATTTTCTGTAAAGTAGTGAGACTTCCTTTAGAATTGTACATGTAACAATAACAAATGAGCTCAAACTGAGTTTGCAGGAAATCAGAAGTGGTCTGAAGGTTTTATGAGATGATAGATTCCACCCAACTCTTTGTGATTTATGACATTCAATTTACTTTAAGAGTGCACTCGCTAAACGATCTAGCGACGTCCTTTCATATAAAAGTAATGTCCAAGTTTTCCGAAGTTCCATTAATCACAAATTAATCCCCGTCGTTCTGGACGCAGCTCACTGGGAGATAAACCTGATTTTCTTCATGAGGTAAGGTTGTGCTTGTGCGTGTTTGTATTTTGTTCGTTTGCAATAAAATTAAGCAGTCATACAAATATCCTACCGCTGCACATTCTTAACAGCACCAGCATGTATTTTTTGTCTAATCCAACGGTAGGCTAACAAAAAATATAACAACCACTTTGATTGTTTTCTTTCTGATATTTCTTGTTGCACTTACATTCGGCTCTGACTCATACAAATAGTTTTGGTAGTGTTCTCAAAATCGAAGCATGGAAAACTAAAACCCAGAGAATCAATGAAAACCATCATTTACACAGCGGAACAGCGGAGGAAAAAAATTCCACTCCTAACTACCCTTGCATGATACTTCAGAACTTGTTGACCATGTTTACCAAAATTTAGACAAATATATATATATATGTATATACGTCCCTGGAAAAATATACACACACATATTTGTGTTTCAACGAAGATTATCTATCTGAATTTTTCTGTCAGAAAGGGTAGGCAAGCTTTTTCAAAATAGCAAGCGTATATGTGAACGTCAATCACAAAACCAACAAAAAGTCCCACTCACCGATTTTACATGAGGACTCCAAAATAGGTGGAAAGGATCTACCTAGTCAGTCTTGAGTTTTTCATATGTTCTGAAGAGCAATTCTTCTTCTATATTATGCTGAAGTTTGAGATCAGAAAACGAACGAGAAACATTGTGTTTTGAGCGGTTTTTTTTTTTTTCAGAACAGAGGTGGTTTTTTTTTTTTTTTTTTGAGGAAGAGTGTGATTAGGTGTGTCGTGAGTCTCGTTTTCATTTCTTAAAATCCTTTTACACACTCATCACTCTCGACTCTAAAAACAAACAAACAAACAAACTAAAACTTTTAAAAGCATGACGCTACTGTTTTTAAAGTTGGAATTAGTCATGGAAAATATATGTTGATAGAGCAGGATCAATTTCAGTTAAATCTGATAATCCCTTCAATATTGTTCCTGTGGAGTTTTGCATCCTTTTTTTTGTCCCATTCTTTGCACACAGCATGGCGCTTGAATAGACCCTAATGTTCAGAGCCTCTTTTCTCAGTACAAACAATTCCAAAGTGTGTGCTGTCTGACCACTATTTAGATAAGTTAGTGGAATCTATTTGAATTGAGCTATACATCATTTTAAAGCTTAAAGTCTGCTTTGTCAGAATCTACTCTTAACTTTAAATCCGTGTCTGGAGACTTTTTTGTTGGTTTTGTGATGCAGGGTCACATATAGACATGCCCACATTATGGTTCCATTTTTAAAAATGTATTATTAGAAGATTCAATTATTTTGAATTGATGTACGACACAAAATGTCATTTTTTTCAGTTTACAGTTCTTAGTGTCATAAGGCAGATTTGTATAACAGCAAAGCTTTTCAATTCACTTATTCAATTTGTATCAAATACTGTGACACCAATAATTTAAAATATTGTGGAATATATTACAAACTTATCATGTGCTTGCCGTGGATTTTATTTGTGGTAAACACAACGTACAAGTTTTTCAAAATCAACGAAAATGGGAGAACGTGTATAGGAATATCTGTACTGAATAGTCAAAATCAATATCGGAATGATCCTCACATCATTTACAGTAAATACAATACGCAGATTAACGTAAACAAAATTCATTGTCGGTATACAGTAGTATTTATATGTTCATAATGAGAAACCTTACGCTGAAAATAATAAATGATTGTGCTCGTCACATTGGATAATTTCCTGTGGTTTCCGTGATTTTGAAGTAGTCCGAATAGCATATCATAAGGATATGGCTTATACTTTATCTTTTGTTTTGTATTTTCAGAGTACGAGGAATCGATTTTCAAAACAATGAACGCAGCGCTTAGTGGAATGTCGGCAAAACCACACTTTAATGAGGTAGTGACCGAAATGCTAACAGCCTCTTTCCAATCAGCCGGCGATGAGGAATATAGCAATGTTTCGTCCATGGCTGAGCAAAGTCGAATCATGTGGTCTTGGAAAGTTATGACGTGGTCCTGGTATGTAATCTGTGAGCTTGTTATAGCAATTATTGGGATCGTCGGCAATGCTTTCGTCATCGCTGTCGTGTTCGGCCGTCGCTCGAAGGGTCGCTCAATGGATATCCTTGTTGGAAATCTGGCGATAGCTGATTTCCTCACTTCGACCCTCCTGGTTCCATACCCAACAGTCAATTCAATTCCCAATTCGTGGACGGGAGCATTATATTGTAAAGGCTTGGAAGGAGACTATTTGATGTGGGCCACGATTACGGCATCGATCTACAGCCTGGTGGCAATATCCTTCGATCGTTTCTTCGCTGTCGTTTATCCCATTCATTTTAAGCGTTTCGTCAATCGTCGACTAGTGAATTTCATTGTTTGTTTTATTTGGGCGATGTCATGCATCTTAATGGTTCAAATCCCCTTAACCAACACTACGAACGTGGAAGTGGGAAAGTGCATATATCAGCGACCGCCGCGAAAACTTGAAATCATCTACGGGACATATATTTTTGTCGTTCAGTTCGCTCTCCCGGCAGTCCTTATGCTTGTGACCCAGATAACCATTGTGCGCTCACTTCGGCTGGAGGCTGGCCGCTTCTTGTCAAATGAGTCTACAGCATCGTTCCACCAAACAGCCCGATCTCGAGTCCTCACGTTAACATTCGCTGTTGTCCTTATCTACTTCATCTGCTGGACCCCAGACCAAGTAGCGTATTTTTCTTTCAACCTGGGACTTACTCCTTCCTTTGTGCGTAGTCCTTTTGCTCGCGTAGTCACTGCACTCGCCATTTGTAACTCCTGCGTGAACCCAATACTGTACACCCTTCGTCACCCGCAATTCCGTGAAGCCGTTAAGGACTTTTTCAGAACCACAAGCAAAAGAAACACACCAATATTTGAGGATCTGGAACCCCAACACCGACCCAAGAAAAGTTACCTAAGCACTGACAAAGCTTAATGCCGTGTTTGCCTTACTCGCACGCGTTATCAATCTGTCAGCATATCAAGATGGGATCATCCATTCCAAAACAAGTACACAGAGCAGTACACACCTAAAATATGGACACTATAAAATGTTGTATTGACATGAGGTACAAAGCACAAGACTGATCTTCGCCTTTTTTTTTTTTTGTTCTATGCTTTCCTTCATGACACAAGCATAAGTTTAAACATCGACATCTTTGAAGGCAGAGAAGCATTTATTTCACACGTGTGTTTACAGTCTGTGACTGCTGTGGATTATCATGATTATAGCGGGTTACCATCACGGTACATATTGTGTCAAACGTTTAGAAACCACCCTATAACATTAGTTCTTGGAACCCTTTTTCCAATTTTGGTGCTGTTTCTTCATTTTTTGTTTCGTTATTATTGATTGACAGTGTTTCCAAACGCACAACAAATTCTCATTCAAACCCTTCTTGTTCATATGAATGGTTATTTGTTTGGGTGGAATTCCGATCATCTCTAAATTATTGAAACTTAGATCTAATTCTTGATATTAGAAATGCCTGCGTTTGTATCTTTCTTCAAACAGCATAAACAATCCTAATTTCGCACTAATTTAGAGAGTTTATCCTGTTCCATCTTTTGCATTTCTTTATTCCATGTTCAATCTTATTTTAGTTTGTATTTGGCAAAGAGAGAAAACGATTCGTCATTGCAACAACGTCTCATGAAAATATCTTTTAACTTTGAATTTGGTGCTTGGTAAGTTGTTAGAAATAATAGTATTCTGTTATCATTTCAGTTCCCGGGGGATGAAGTCTTTAAAAATAGTACAAGCAAAAAACAAAATACAAAACATTATTACTTACCAAACAAGAAAAAATGTGATACATAATGTTCGCAGCGTATACAGGAAATGCTTGGGGCTAGTGATGATGAGGGAATTTGTGTCTCAATAGGGAAAATGTATGTACAGACGTGTCAATAGTATGAGCTTCAGATGAAATGATTTGATGATGACTGAAGAAATATTTTCTTGAATTTTGTTATGTTTAAAAGTAATGAAACTTTACTGCAATAGTGCATTATTCGTTGTAATACAGGAAATTGTGTAAAACAGGGTATCTAAAAAAAAAAAACTGATCTAAGAAAAAAAGTGTGCGTGTCAAAGATAAATGTATTCGATTGACACGCTGGGTATTTAATATGAATGGATTTGTTTGTTTCTTATGACATAGTAGTGTCAAATACATGTGGAAATATGTTATTTTAGTTTATATATGAATTGACTCCCCTGAAATAGATATAAATTATTCCATCTTCAGTGGTTTTTTTTTCAGAAAATGATACATTAGTGTGTCTTCTAGAAGGAATACGCCTCCAGATAATAGGACATACTATTTTCTTTTGTAAGAGAACATTTTTATCTTGAAATGCGAAGGGAAACAACTCTTAATTTTGTTGATAATACCTATCTTGCTGGAATTAGTTCGGCATTAGCTATTAATGTGCGGCTGCCAGCAAAAGCTGTTCATCCAAAATCAAACCCAGAAATCCTAATGAATTTAACTCTTCTATAATTGTATCATGGAGTATATGTGACCGTGCACCTCAAAACGAACATAAAGTCGCACACACTGATTTTGCGTGAGGACTGAAAATAAGTGAAATGGGTCAACCTAGCCGAACTTGACGTTTTCATATTTTCTGAAAGAGCGGGTCTTCTTTTGAATTATGATAAAATGTGGTATCATAAAGCGGGCAGGAAAGTGTGTGTGTTTTTTTTTTTAGCAGTTTATCTCGAACATTTTTGGTAGAATAGTGTGATTAGGTGTGTCTTTAGAATCCTCCTTTTCATTTCTGGAAAACCTTGTCCACACTCTTCACTTTCAACTCTAATAACTTTTAAAAGGATAGTGCTACTGCTTTGAAAGTTGGCATTAATTATGGACAGAATGTGTTAATGAGGCATGCTAAATTTCAGTTTAATTTGATAATCCGTTTATTGTTGTTACTCTGGTGGTTAACTTCCTTTTTTTTTTTTTTTTTTTTTTTTTTTTTTGGTCCAATTCCTTGCACAGCCAGCACGGTTTGGTAAAGATTCAGCGCTTGAATAGACACTGTTCTTCAGAGCCTCTTTTCTCAGTTTACACTTTCCCCGAGTTTGTGCTTTCTTTCCAATATTTAGATAGGTTAGGAGAGTCCATTTGATTTGAGTTATGCATCATTTTAAAGCTTAAAGTCTGCTCTTTCAGAATATGGTCTTAACTAAAAATTCATGTCTGGTGACTTTTTGTTTGTTTTGAGGTGCAGGGTCACATATTAACAAAGTATTTTATACTGTAAATATTACTGAAGAAAAATAAACATAACTTTTGTTTAACTTCGATTTATGATAAGTTAGTCGCTAACTAAATGCGGTTAATGTAGTCAGCGTAGTTTGTTTTGTTGTTGATTTTCAAACTCATTGGATGTATGTTACAGAGATTGATTCATGATGATTTCATCTCATTAAGGACTAATTTTTAAATGCTCTTAATCAATTAAGATTGCTTTCAGATGGAAATTTTCTTGTTTTTAGAAGTCCACAAATCGAGATTGAAGTTCTTCATCTTTCAATATGAAATACTGTTGAAAACAAATTAATATTGTGCAGGATTCAAGTACTAATATGTGCTTAATGTGTATGGTATTTTTAACGGCATTTTGGTAACCTGCAACATAGATGTCACATGCTGTATTTCAGTAAAATGTACGCCCATGACAATTCACCATTAAAAAAAAAAGCCTCGATTTATTCAATTGTGTGTGTTGATACATAGTCCTTGAACACTGTGTGAGACGGTAATTGCGGGCGTGTGCACATTATGTACATGTAGTACGTTTTGTCGGTTGACTAGGAATCTAGAGTGTTCGTGGTAACTGAAATGTTTTTTCCCCTAAGATGTGATAATATAGAAAAAAAAAATCAAAATGCAAACAAACCATAATTTTGGTACATGTCTGCCCAAACGACATAAAACTTGGCCAACGTTAAATAAAATCTGCAAGACTCGATGATTTAACCGAGGAAATACGCTGTTATTTTATTGTACGCATTTCACTTCTACTTCACTTTTTTTTTAGGGTGACATTTACCTTGCATTTCCCCATATATCCCTGATACATGTATAGTACATTCTTTTGTAAGCGTGCGTTCCAAACAACGTTCATTTACGGTTTACAAAATCTTTACACAATTAGCCATTATAAAAGAAATATTTGTGACCGTGCATCACAAAACGAACAAAAAGTCGCACAAATTGATTTTGTGTGAGAGATGAAAATAAGTGAAATGGGTCAACGTAGCCAATCTTGACTTTTTCATATTTTTTTTTTAAAGAGCAAGCCCTCTTCTACATTACCTCTTCTACATTATACTAAAGTTTGGGATCATAAAACGAATACGAAATTTGGTTTTGAGCTGTTTTTCTGGACCTTTTTGGTAGAATAGTGTAATTAGGTGCTTCTCAAAGAGTCCTCTTTTCATTTCTTTAAAACCTTGTCCATGCTCATCACTTTCAACTCAAATAACTTTGAATAGAAGGGATAATGCTTCTGCTCTGAAAGTTTACATTGATCATCAACAGATTGTGTTAATAAAGCAGGCACAATTTCAATTTACTCTAATAATTTCTTCATTGTTGTTGCTCTTGTGGTTATCATCCTGTCATTTGTTCCATTCATTGCGCAGCTAGCACAACTTCGTAGAGATTAAGCGCTTGAATAGACCGTGTTCTTTAGAGCCTCTTTTCTCAGTTCATATCTTAAATCCAGAGTGTGTACTTTCTTTCCAATATTTAAATAGGTTAGGAGAGTCCATTTGATTTGAGTTATACATCATTTTAAAGCTTAAAGTCTGCTCTTTCAGAATATGGTCTTAACTAAAAATTCATGTCTGGTGACTTTTTGTTTGTTTTGAGGTGCAGGGTCACATATTAACAAAGTATTTTATACTGTAAATATTACTGAAGAAAAATAGAACATAACTTTTGTTTAACTTCGATTTATGATAAGTTAGTCGCTATAATTCATTGTGATACTCTAGTCAATTCTGATTTTACTGTATCTATGAAAAAATTAATCATCAACAATTGATAGTCAATGTGTTGTTTGAAGGGGGACAAGGGCTATATATTTTATCATGTATTATATCACATATCATATATCATGTATCATAATATTATACATTAATATAATATGAACTGGCCTTCAGAGGGATACGAAATTTATTGCCCGAACTAGAATTCTATTGCCGAGTCGAAGATGAGGGCAATACTATTCTAGTGAGGGCAATAAATGTCGTATCCCCCGAAAGGACAGTCCATAATTATTATTATCATTATTACTACCCATTTTCAGGCATTTTAGGCATCTTCGAGCAGTTACATTACAATGTAAACTTCCCGATTTACGGTAACAAAATCCACTCGGCGTCGGCTCGAACCCTACACCACTGCGCTCAACTACACACATGCTTGCACACAACCCCATGCACAATCAGGTACTCCGCGCGCTCACACAGTCGCAGCCGTTACTTACGTTTTCCTTCCTCTAAAAGCTTTGTCAACATCACTGAAAACATTTCGATTAACCCCATCAGTGCTAGATTAAGATTAAGTTCAGTAACACTTATTTCCAGCAAATAAAAAAAAATAGGTAAAAGTATCATGCAGGGCAATTTGAAAATGCTTGGGGCTAACTCTAGAAGTATGGAAACTTGTGACAAGTGTGTCCTTAACATAAGTGAGTATTGGAATCCATAATACCCCTTATCATGATAAATATATAAAAGATACAAAACCAATGAGAGGACAAGACAAAGACAGAGACAGTAGACATTGACAAAAAAAAACAACAAAACAAAACAACGAAGACAGGGACATACGGACAGTGACATTGACCATTGGCAGGAACATTAACTTCGACTTGTATGATAATAATAACAGGGATATGGGAACCGACAAACGTGCTAGGTGTTAGGTGCTATAAAATGTATACATACAGAATGGTTAATCAAACTAATTCCAATCTAAAATTAAGTACTTAAACCAAATTGATTAAATCCAATTAAATCAAATTAAGGTCATTATACAGAAAACTTTTCTTCATATGTGAACAAAATAGGTAGAAAGCAACGTAGATTCTTATATAGTTCACATAAACCACTGAATGTTCTAAAAGGGTTGAAAATATAAGGCTATAGGCACTGCATTTCCCATACCTGCACATGAAGAAGGTAGGTTACTATGCTTTGTAGATAGCGGAATACCCCTTATTGCAGAAGGGGGGGGGGGGGGTGGGAGAAGCAGGTTTTCAATGTATCATCGTATTCGCACGATCTATAATGATATCTTATATTATGATAAATTGATATGTGCTTTTTCTTCTCCTTTTTTTCCTTTTAATCATAATTGTTGCTTTTAGTATAGGAAATGAAGCAAGAATTCCAGAAAGCATAATGCAATCTTATGATAGCCAAGGGAGAAGCACAAATCTGAAAGCAAAGAAGATGACTTCACACTGCTAGAAAAGGACGGAAACTAAGAAAATGCAGAAGTAAAGACACTGACGAGCAATCTGTAGTGGAGGAGAGCAATAAAAACGGACAAAGCGCAGAGAGAACGAGTGAGATAGACAGTTGGATATTTCTGCGCGTATGTCAGAGAGCAGGAGAGAGAGAGAGAGAGAGAGAGAGAGGGGATGGAGGGAAATAGAGAGAGAGAGGGGGGGGGGGGAGAGAAGGAAAGAAAAACAACAAGACAGAGATGCGATCTTTAAGTCAGTGCACCTAGGAAATCTGTCGTACAATTGATCTTTTCCTAACAAAAGAAGGGTAAAAAAGAACTCGAATGATCGATTTTCGTTTTCCTAAAAAAGAAAAAAAAAAAGAAGAAAACGACATTGCACATTCACCGGCGTTACTGCAATCCATGCACGGAGTAATGACCGCTTTAGATGTAACATTGTGGTATGCTTAATTGGGCAGAAAACTGCAACGTTAATGCGTTTCTTTGTTATGTCCATCGGAGAAAATTGTTTGATTGGTTTCTTTGTAAAATAGTGGAGCTTTCTTTGGAATAACACAAATAAGAATAACAAATGAGTTCAAGCTGAGTTTGATGAAAATCAAAAGTGACTCGAAGGTTATTTCGTAGATTATATTCAACTCTTTCTGAATTGTGACATGCAATTACTTTCAGAGTGCACTCCTTATTAAAACGATCTAGCGATGTGCTTTCATATAAAAGTAGTGTCGAAGTTTCCCGAAGTTCCACTACGTCGTTCGGGACGAAGCTCACTGCAATACCAACGTGATCTTCTTCATGAGGTAAGGCTCTAGTGTGTGTGTGTGTGTGTGTGTGTGTGTGTTTGTATTTACTCGTATGGTGATGCAATTAAGCAATCAGTCAGACGAATATCATACTTATAAACAAGGTAGCTATCATCAGCAAATATTACTTTGAAAATCAAATCGCAGGCTCACACTAAACGTATTATATAAGAGCTCCTTCGACAGTTCTCTTCTCTTATTTTTTGTCGACCTTATGTTTAATTTCATTTCAATTAAATTAAATTCAATATTGATATTTCAGCTGCTTCTTCCACAGAAGATAATATAATATACAAAAAATGACAACAAAAATTGACTGTACAATGAAAGTTACAACTATGAATCTAAAAGCAATACATAGTTACAAATAAAACTTGTTACATGATATATTAGCCACCCTCTATCTAGAGGAAAGAGGGGTCCACTGAAAGTCAGAGCTTTTATATCGTGGACAACTCATTTCAATCTCGTACAAAATGTTCCCGTAGTGGTTTCCAAAGTGAAGCATGCAAAATTGAAAACCAGAAAATCAGTGAATATCCTAGTAATATACAAACTGATTTTTTTTTTCTTTTTAATAGAAATAAGACCCACTCCTAACCAGGTCTACTGGAACATGATACTCCGTAATGTGGTTGCCATGTATGTCAAATAGACAGAGCACAAAGACATGTATGTATACACGTATATTTGACTTTCTATCAAGGTTACTCAACTGAACATTTTAGTCACAAGCGAAAATCAATGTCACATTTATAGGCTTTTGCAAACACTCGTGACAGGTTTTCCAAAATGACTAGTGTATTTGCACAGACACACACATACACACATAAACACAGCAAGACATAAAGTGCAATTATAAAGCATGTTCACATTTTATTTTTGTCTTTTAGATTCATCTTTTAGAATTCTTTTTTGAAAGATAAAAAGTACCAATTCTCCTTTTTGTTTCTCTCGCAATTTCATGCAGACAGCATGCCCTATCTTTGTTCGATATCAGCAAGGTTATCTACCAGATTGATTCATTCAGCCTTTATCAGCTTTCAATATTCTGACATCAATAATGTTGGAAATTGAGGAATATATCACATTCATGACCTTAACTTTATGTCCTTCATACAAAAAGTAACATGGTGTCAAAGGACAAATACGAGAGAACTAAGAAAGGAACATCCATACTGAATAGTGAAGATTCATCATGTTCCTCTTATCATTGGCGGTAAATGTAAGGTTTCCGAACACAAAGACACAAAACACAAAGATAAATCAACATAATCATTTTTGGTAATGATAATGTAACTAATTATCAAAATCATCATGATAATGAAAAAAGAAAACACATTAGGTTAAGGATAAAGATTTATTGTATGTATGAAAGTGAACAATTTTCGGTGACCTCCATTATGTTGATTTAACCCCAGAGACTCAACATAGTGAGACATTTTTTATTCACTTGTTTTAAATTATTCATATATATTTTTCTCATTTGCTATTACAGGGTAAAAGGATTCGATTTTCGAAACAATGAATGCAACTCTAACTGGAATGTCCTCAAAACTATACTTGAAGGAGGTAGGGACCGAAATGCTGACAGCCTCCTACGAATTAGATGCCGAAGAAAAATATAGCAATTTTTCGTCCGCAGCTGCTGAGCCACCCCTGATCACATGGTCATGGGAAGTTATGACGTGGTCTTCGTATGTGATCTGTGAGCTCATCATCGCAATTCTTGGGATCACTGGCAACGCTCTCGTTATCGCCGTGGTGTTCGGGCGTCGACCGAAGAGTCGCGGGAAGAGTCGCTCAATGGATATCTTCGTAGGAAATTTGGCTATAGCTGATTTCCTCACTTCAATCCTTTTGGTTCCATACCCCAACATCAAGTCTATTCCAAATTCATGGGCAGGAGAATTATATTGCAAAGTCTTGGAAGGAGAATATTTGATGTGGACCACGATTACGGCGTCGATCTACAGCCTGGTGACAGTGTCCTTCGATCGTTTCTTCGCTGTCGTTTATCCAATCCATTTTAAGCGCTTGGTTAATCGCCGACTCGTGAATATCATCATATGTCTTATTTGGGCGGTATCATGCATTTTGATGGTTCAGATCATCTTAACCAACACTGCAGACGTTGTAGTAGGAAAGTGCGTGTATCAGCGACCACCACGAATCCTTGAAGTTGTCTTTGGGATTTATATCTTTGTTATCATGTTTGCTATCCCGACCGCTCTTATGATTTGGACCCAGATAGCCATTGCTCGTTCCCTTCGACGGGAGGCCGCTCGCTTCATGTCGAATGAGTCCACAGCATCGTTCCACAATGTCGCTCGATCTCGAGTCCTCACACTAACATTAACGGTTGTCCTTACCTACGTCATCTGCTGGGCCCCAGACCAAATAGCGTATTTTATTTTCAACCTGGGACTTACTCCTTCCTTTGTGCGTAGTCCTTTTGCACGCTTTCTCGTCGCACTCGCCATTTGTAACTCCTGTGTGAACCCAATAGTGTACACCCTTCGCCACCCACAATTTCGTGAAGCCGTTAAGGATTTCTTCATGAACACAGGCAAAAGAAATACACCAATATTTGAGGATCTGGAATCACAATACCGACCCGAGAAAAGTAATTCTAGAGTAAACGTTGCGTAAACCTTTGTTTGCCACACGTTGTCAATTTACCAGCATACTGATCATCGAAGTCTGGAATCATTTCTTTAAAATCACGTACACATAAGCTGCACCGGTCTATAGACGGATGAGCGACAAATTAATGGATTTTGGCAACAGACAAAATGCACCTGAATAATCTTCGCACTGCATTTTTTTTTACACGTTGCTTTATGACGCAAGCGTAAGTTCAGATATCAACCTCTTCGGGGCCAGAAGATATTTGTTGTTGTTGTTGTTGTTGTTCATACATGTGTTGCAGTTTATGACTGCGATCGGAATATTGCACGTTACCATTATGGCACATACTTTTGTCACAAAGTTTCTATTAGAAACCTTTCTATTACAAGACCTATACAACCCACCAATTTCTTGAAACCTGATTTCTGTTTTTCTGCTGTTTGTTTACATTGTGTTCTTTATTATTTATTGGCGCATTTTTGCCGAAAAAATGCCTTTTTATCTCAAAATTCGAAAGAATGTACAAAAATCATGTTTTTTTTTTCACTTCGAAATAATTAATGGTTGATAAGTACCTTTCAAACTACAAATGTGTTATCTTCTATATGAAGTTAACTCTTTATGTGCCATGGTGGAAACCCCCTGTGTGCCACGTTATTCTGAGACACGAAGGTAGTCATGCTTTGAGAAAGAATTCTGTTTTTCCAATTTGTATAACTTCTACAAATTTCTGTTAAGATGGGCGTAATAGTAGGCAAAGTTACAGAGGAATGCCAAGCTTTGTTTCGATGTATTATTGTATGCCGACTCTATTTTCAATTTTTTTCTTTAAATGACCAGTTGCTACTTTATTATAAAGGCATGACTTTTGCACATTAAACCGTGACAGAATTATAGAATGTACGAGTAAATCCAGTTGGGAACATCGCTTGATAGTCGATCACCACATAGAATGCAATCCATATATGAGAGGAACAAAAGCACGAGAAACGCTTTCATTGTGCCGCGGGATTAGCAGTAATTAGCGGTTTATCGATCGGTCTTGGCGGCTTTGTTTGTTGAGCAGAATATGCGAAGTTGGCACGCCGTCGACTGAGCCGGAGGTGCGAACGTGGCACATAAAGAGTTAAAAACCTGACTAATACGTACTTTTGAACGTAGAATATTACACGCACGTCATAGTTCAATGAAACATAAAACCGTGACTTACTCAAAATTATACTTTGTGAAATCGACCGATATTTAAAAGTTTTCTTTTACACTATCTGAATCAATCTATTCAAAAGTGTTTATTCCTATGACAAGTGATATAATGTTCTGATATCGCTTGCACAAAAGAAATTATAAGATGAGGTGAAACATTATTCATTTTATGTTATCCTAAATGGGACGATGTATTTTTACAGGACGTGCATTTAGAATGAAAATTGCATGTACATTGTATAGCTGTATAGCGTAGGCCCATCATATCACATAATCAACGAAGTCAATGGACGGGTTGAAAAGTTGAAAACAACCCCTTCGTGGCACCTTATGAATGAAATGTGCTTCTTTGCCCTAAAAATTATGAGGGGTGGTCAGTGATGCTGTTACCATGGCAACTGGTCATTATTAGGACAGTCCCGGAAAATTTCATATATTCATGATTAGTTGTAAAACGTACAAAAATATTGAAGCATTTTTGTGTGAAAAAAAAATGTACTAATCTAGGTTTAACAATGAAACCTTAACAAGAGTTATGTAAATATTGTTTACTTTGTTTGTCATGGAAACCGTGATAACAAAATTTAATCTTATTGAAAAAAAATAACGATGCCAAATCTCCCATCCTCCACATCCTGTACCCCATCTCCCGAGTATGCTTGTAAATTCATGGTTATCAAAACAATGCCTGTTTGCATTCACAGGCCCTGAAACGCAGCCCTGCAAGGTTTAGGCACGAAATTACTTTTACTTTTCTAATGTCATAAGGTGAGATATTTGCATTTTATTTCAATCTGTCCTCCCGCAGAAGAGTTACTAAATGTGACCCTGCACCACAAAACCAACAGAAAGTCGCTAGACAAGTATTTTTAGCTTACATCAGATCCTGTAAGAGCAGACTCTAAGCTTTAAAATGGCATATAACTCAGTCCAAATGGACTCTCCTAACCTATTTAAATATTGGAAAGAAAGTACACACTCTGGATTTAAACTATGAACTGAGAAAAGAACACGGTCTATTCAAGCGCTTAATCTCTACGAAGTCGTGCTAGCTGCGCAATGAATGGAACAAATGACAGGATGATAACCACAAGAGCAACAACAATGAAGAAATTATTAGATTAAGCTGAAATTGTGCTTGCTTTATTAACACAATCTGTTGATGATCAATGTAAACTTTCAGAGCAGAAGCATTACCCCTTCTAAAGTTATTTGAGTTGAAAGTGATGAGCATGGACAAGGTTTTAAAGAAATGAAAAGAGGACTCTTTGAGAACCACCTAATTACACTATTCTACCAAAAAGGTCCAGAAAAACAGCTCAAAACCAAATATCCTTTTCGTTTTATGATCCCAAACTTTAGTATAATGTAGAAGAGGTAATGTAGAAGAGGGCTTGCTCTTTAAAAAAAAATATGAAAAAGTCAAGATTGGCTACGTTGACCCATTTCACTTATTTTCATCTCTCACACAAAATCAATTTGTGCGACTTTTTGTTCGTTTTGTGATGCACGGTCACAAATATTTCTTTTATAATGGCTAATTGTGTAAAGATTTTGTAAACCGTAAATGAACGTTGTTTGGAACGCACGCTTACAAAAGAATGTACTATACATGTATCAGGGATATATGGGGAAATGCAAGGTAAATGTCACCCTAAAAAAAGTGAAGTAGAAGTGAAATGCGTACAATAAAATAACAGTGTATTTCCTCGGTTAAATCATCGAGTCTTGCAGATTTTATTTAACGTTGGTCAAGTTTTATGTCGTTTGGGCAGACATGTAACAAAATTATGGTTTGTTTGCATTTTGATTTTTTTTTCTATATAATCACATCTTAGGGGAAAAAAAAACATTTCAGTTACCACGAACACTCTAGATTCCTAGTCAACCGACAAAACGTACTACATGTACATAATGTGCACACGCCCGCAATTACCGTCTCACACAGTGTTCAAGGACTATTATCAACACACACAATTGAATAAATCGAGGCTTTTTTTTAATGGTGAATTGTCATGGGCGTACATTTTACTGAAATACAGCATGTGACATCTATGTTGCAGGTTACCAAAATGCCGTTAAAAATACCATACACATTAAGCACATATTAGTACTTGAATCCTGCACAATATTAATTTGTTTTCAACAGTATTTCGTATTGAAAGATGAAGAACTTCAATCTCGATTTGTGGACTTCTAAAAACAAGAAAATTTCCATCTGAAAGCAATCTTAATTGATTAAGAGCATTTAAAAATTAGTCCTTAATGAGATAAAATCATCATGAATCAATCTCTGTAACATACATCCCATGAGTTTGAAAATCAACAACAAAACAAACTGCGCTGACTACATTAACCGCATTGATAAACTCAATTTTAAAATAGTGGCATATAATGTGCACTTAGTGTCCTCCATCACAACCGTTACACGAGTTAGAAAAACAGAATCTTTTCTTCAAGCAAGAATTCAATATCTTTATGATTTTACAAAGTTTTTGATTACATATCCTAGGTAATTACGACTGTACGTTGTTGCATTGAACTTTCGTCACACACTCTTCAAAAGTGTACAGCTAAATTAAGATGGCTACCATTTCTTTTTAGAAATTTCCTTTTAGTCTGATATTTTTCTTCTGTTCTGCAGAGCAGTTCTGTTCTGTGATAAAGATATTTGTACTGAGTATTATTTTGTTTGTCAGTGAACAAAAAATGACTATCACCTCTCCAAAACGCGTGAGTAATGCTTGATTTTCTCTAGATGTAGTGTTTCCTTTAACTGGTATAGTATTTATTATGTATATTAGATCCTAAATGGTAGTAATTTAACCGTGAATACGCAATGAAATATAAAATGTAGGAAACTTTCATGATCCAAATATCCAATTCTCTCCATTAAGCATTATATTCCATTTAGATGAATTTCAAGGTAGTGCTTGTCTGATACTGCAACTGGATATATTCTATACTTTCGTGCATAAAATGACGCCTGTGACCTTCCACCTCAATACCCTCAAAACTAATCAAAGTCCAATTGCTTAAAGGTTATGGTAACTTTGTCATCCAAAGGTAGCTATCATGGTAGCAATGCTCTTCAGTTAATCAAAATCAGGGTTTCTATGGAATTTACAATCAGCAACAAACTCGCAATAATAACGTTAATCCCACAAGGCCCAGATAATCATCTCTCCTGTATAAAACCAAATTTAAAGATGATCTGCTGAGTAATTTTGAAGTTATTGCGAGATGAGAATAGGACAGATGTGCGTGTGAATGGATGACTGCAACAATATAATGACTCATGCAACCATCTTTGACAGAGGCTCAAAAAGAATAAGCAGCGTTATTTCATCTGAATCTCGGTTGTTGGAGTGATTGACTACATGCATATGCAGTACTGCATTTATTGAGTAAAACATGCATTAATTTCTACCAAATGAACAATCTATAGTCAACCATTTGGTGAAGATGCTTGAGGAAATATTCCAGCCTATTTGGGGTTTATATTCCACATGTATTATTGATTACCTCCCATATTTACCTCTTTGATGCTCTAAAGCCATGTCTTACTGAAAATGAATTATATAGGATGGAAGTCATCTTGACACCTGTAATTCCTGTAACAAATATTTGATATATTTGATATGCTATCATTTGTATGTGGCTTAGGAAATAACTTCCTCGCATTATTCAGTTTGTATTCAGGAGATGATATTCCTAATTTCAAACCGTTGGCACTTACATGTGAGCTGGAAAGGGCATTTACAGATTCGATCATCGCAGTCAAGACATCTTTCTCTCTCCCTCTTACTCTAGTCTCAGACTCAGCATATCCATGTGTTGCTGACACCTTGATAAGAAAAAAAAAAGAACAATACATCACAGCATAGTACACTTACAATGAATATCATACTTAATGCAACATGTTATTTAATAGAAAGTGAATTGATTTGAGACTACAGACGTATTTTCATATGGGCACACATTAAACACTTGTGCCACCGCCATTTCCAATTGGCATGGTTGAGAAATATTTCGTTTCATATATCTTACTTGATTGCATTTACATTTTTACATTATCTACTCTTCAGTAAATAGTCTACCGTTCTTTCATAGGACACTCTACAGTAGAACATGTAATAAATTTAAAAGAAATCGAGAATCCACATTTAATATAACATATAGATTTTCCTTGTTTTTTTCTTCATGTAAATAAATCATCTTTTTAATCTATAAAGCAGAGCATTTAAGCTATCAGTAGACAAAAAATTAATATGAAATTTGATTCTTTTGAAAAGGCATCTTGGCATTTTTTTTTTCATTCTTTATGTAAATCAATTACAACCTATCGAGCCTATTGAGCTGTGACTTTCCCCTTTTTCAAAAGTAAAAAAAAAAAGAACGATATCCAGGTTTCAGTGTGTCACTCTAAACGATCTATAGATTAACAAAAAACATATCTACAATTCTTTCAGGCATATTCGAATGGCAAGTTTCAGTTAGTCCACTTGGTGGTAGACTCTGTATCTACACCTAAATCCTACCATTCCTAGAGTATCTAGACTCTATTTCTAAACTAAGGTCTACACTACCAGAAAGAGCATAGAGTCAAACTTAGACCTCCGCTCTAGAGACTATGGGTAGGATATTGATCTAGCCTCTCGGCGTAGGGTCTAATGTCAATCAGATGTTTCTACTAACAGACTAACGCTTAAAGTTCTAAATCTAACAGTTTATTATTTTTACCTTTTCAGCTCTAAGTAGGCCTATGTTTATCGTTAGACACTAATCTGGAACTATATCAAAACCTCACATTTCATTACTATACATTAGAGAGATCAAGGCACGGTTGTAGCAGACTGGGCCTATTCCTTTCCAGCAAACACATAATGTTTTCAGAACGTATTTATGCTGTTTTCAAACTTTCTGTGTCAAAAATTGTGCGTACATTATTGCTCAGTTTTTCACAATTTCAAATTGTGCTATGAAGAGGTATTTTTCACATGTTAATAGGCCAATTAGGATAAAATTATGTGATGTAATTTTAGTAACCATGTCTTCATGCATTACATTTTTGCCGGCACATAAAACGTTGTGAGACAGATTCATATGTAGTAGGTATATGTGTTAGAACATTAGGAACAGGTTTGGAAAGGATTATCATTAGGGTACATATATCCCAGATTGTGCCTCTATAATCTCATAATCATGTTTTTTTAACTCTTTATGTGCCATGGTGGAAACCCCCTGTGTGCCACGTTATTCTGAGACACGAAGGTAGTCATGAGTTGGTAAAGAATTCTGTTTTTCCAATTTGTATAACTGCTACACATTTCTGTTAAGCTGGACATAATAGTGAGCAAAGTTAAAGAGGAATCCCAAACTTTGCTTCCATATACAATGTATAACAATTTTATTTATTAAGCAGAAATAAATCAAATCAAATCAAATCAAATTTTCTATTTTTCTTTTGAATTACCAGTTGCTACATTACTGTAAAGGCATGACTTTTGCACATAAAATACTGACAGAAACTTAGAATGTACACGCAAATCTAGTTGGGAACACCGCTTGATAGTCAATCACCACATAGAATGCAAGCCGTATGTGAGAGGAACAAAAGCGCGAAAAAAAAAAAACCGCTTTGATTGTACCGCGGGATTAGCGATTTATCGATCGGTTTTGGCGGTTTTGTTTGTTGAGCAGAATATGCGAAGTTGGCACGCTGTCGACTGAGCCGGATGTCCGAACGTGGCACATAAAGAGTTAATGCCCATTAAAAAAGTAAACATAAGACGTTCTTAAAAGATTTTCTGGACCTTTTAGACGGATATGAAAGGTTCTCTAAACGTTCTGGAAAGGGTCATAAGACTTTTTAGACCTTCTTAAAACTTTTTTTTTTTAAACGTTCTAGACGGTTTTCAAAGGTTTTTTTTTTGACGTCCGCAGAAGGTCCACAGAACGTTTTGAATATTCTTAAAAGGTTCTTTTTTCTTTAATTTGTTGACGTCTATAACATCCAAAAGGTTTTCTGCGGGTCTTTAAAAAGTCTGAAAGGTTTGGTATTGGTTTTTTTAAACGTTCAAAATAAGTTTTTATAACGTCCATTTGAAACGTTTTAAATACGTCGAAAACCTTCCACAAAAAGACGTGCTGAAAACGTTTTGACAAAACGTCCAAATAACGAACTTGGAACGTTTTAAGAACGTTCAGAAAACGTCCAAATGTTAGCTGGGTTAGGTCTACAAAATAGCAAGTGTAGAATCTAAAATTGAACAGCTAACAAAAGTAAAGTAAGATCCTGGGTAAGAGCCCCTACTGCTAGCTAGATTTAACGTTAGAATATTCTAACGTTGGATCAAGATCGAAATGTTTGACTTCGGTTTAATGTAAGTTATTCGCGTTTCATTCTGATAATCTATAGTCTATTCTGAATTTACTGCATCTATGAAAAAGTGTATCATCAACAATTGATAGCAAATGTGTTGTTTGAAGAGGGGTCGTGGGGACAAAGGCTATATATACCATATAATGTATTGTATTACATGTCATATAGATAATTATTGTATATCATACATTATGTACATGTGTGTGCTTAAGTGTGTCCAATGCATGCTTTATCTTTCTTTCTTTCTTTCTTTCCTTCTGTCTCTTTGTTTCTCACTAGTCTTCATGAAGATAAAAAGTATACGCCAGGTATTTGAAACTTTATTGTCTTATTAGAAAAAAAAAATCGTGACTGTATTGTGCTCGTGCATGAATGCATTTGTTTGGTCACGTGACTACGTGGTGAACAATGACACATATTTACGCTCTATTTCCCCCTCAGTCTTCATCATCTACACTTATCTCCTTGAAAAAAGGCTATTTAAATAAGCACCAATATTGCACCATAAAAATAAATAAAAACAAACAAAAAAATGAATGAATTCTGTGCCCCCTCCCCGTGAAAAAAAAAAGAAGCTAATCAAAAATATCTGAACTATAACTGAGTAGACAAAAAGCCAGATTTGCGTTTTACCTCGACTCTTTGCTGATCCCCTGAAAAGTCAATGTATTGTTTATTAATAGAAAATCTTCGTGGTATCATTAAGCACCAGTTAAGTACCATATCATGTTCAGGAAAAGAAAAACAAAAGTTAGACTTAATATGACACTCTGAATTCATTTTATTTCCTTTGTGAAAAATGTAAAAAAAAATAATAAAACATCGTGGTCAACCCCTTCAGTGATAGATTACGTTCAGGTTCAATGAATATGGGAAGTGTAAGTAACATGCGGTCAATTTGAAAATGTTGGGGGCGCATCTCTAGAAGTAGGAACTTGTGACGAGTGTACCCTTCAGTTAAATGAGTGTTTAATTCCATGATAGGCCCTATGAAGTATTATAGTAAATACCATATAGAAATATAAAACTAAGGTTAGGACAAAACTAACACATGTGGAGAGACAGTAGACATAGACAGTAACAGAAACAAAGACAGGGACATACGGACAGTGACACTGACCATTGGCTGGAACATTAACTTCGACTTGTATAATAATAATAATAACAGGGACATGGGAACCAACAAACGTGCTATAGGCTATAAAATGTATAAAGAATGGACAATTAAACTAATTCCAACCAAAAATTAAATTCATTAAATGGAAATACACTTTAATAAAAGTAATTAAATCAAATCGATTACATCTTATTAAATCAATTAATATAGTTCATTTTACTGGAACTTTGTTTCATATGTATCTTCTAATCATAATTGTTGCTTTAAGTATAGGAAATGAAGCAAGAATTCCAGAGAGCATAACGTAATTTTATGATAGCCAAGGGAGAAGCACAAATATGAAAGCAAAGAAGATGACTTCACACTGCTACAAAAGTACAGAAACCAAGAAAATGCAGAAGAAAAGAGACTGGCGAACAATCTGTAATGGAGGAGAGAAATAAAACCCGACAAAGAGCAGAGAGAACGAGTAAGATAGACAGTTGAATATTTCTGCGCATATGTCAGAGAGCAGGAGAGAGAGAGAGAGAGGGGGTGGATAGAAAGGGAGAGAGAGGGAGAGAGAGAGAAGGAAAGAAAAACAACAAGACAGAGATGCGATCTTTGCATGAGTTAATGCACCTAGGAACTCTGTCATACAATTGATCTTTTCCTAACAAAAGAAGGGAAAAGAAAAACTCGAATGATCGATTTTCGTTTTCCTTAAAAAAAAGAAAAAGAAAAAGAAAAAGAAAGCGACATTGCACATTCACCGGCGTTACTGCAGTCCATGCATGGAGTAATGACCGCTTTAGATGTAACATTATGGTATGCTTGGGCAGAAAATTGCGACGTTAATGCGTTCCTTTGTTAAGTCCATCGGAGAAAATTGTTTGATTGGTTTCTCTGTAAAATAGTGGAACTTTCTTTAGAATAGTACAAATAGGAATATCAAATGAGTTCAAGCTGAGATGGGAGAAAACCAAAAGTGACTGGAAGGTTATTTGATAGTTTCCACTCACCTCTTTCTGACTTGTCACATTCAATTACTTTCAGAGTGCACTTACTAAACGATCTGGCGATGTCCTTTCATATAAAAGTCGTGTCGAAGTTTCCTGAAGTTCCACAATGTCGTTCGGGACGCAGCTCACATCCAGACCAACCTGATCTTCTTCATGAGGTAAGGTTGTTTCTGTCTTTGTATTTGCTCGTGTTGTGATAAAAATAAGCAATGATACAAATATCATACTACTACAGAAGGTAGCTATCATCAGCAAGTTTGACTTTGAAAATCGAAAGGCAAGCTCAACCTAAACGTATTAATGAGCTCCTTCGACAGTTTTCTTGTTTCTTGTTGACCTAATAATATTTCACTTCACTTCAATTCAATTCAGTTTTGACAGTTCAGTGTCTTCTTCCTTGGACGGTACAATATACAAAAAAAAAATAAAAACTGACAAAAGAAACTTGACTGTGCCTGAAAAATAGAGGTAATTATGAATATCAAAAACAATACACAGTTACATGACACATTACCCATCCTCTATCTAAAGGAAAGAGGATTTGACTGACAATCACAGCTTGTATATTGTGGACAACTCATTTTACTCTCGTACAAAATGTTCCTGTATAATCAGATAATATTGTTTTCCAAATTTAAGCATGCAAAATTGAAAGTCCTAGTAGTTTACAAAACGTTAAAACGTGTGTATCTTTTTTCTTTTTAATAGAGACAAGACCCACTCCTAACCAGGTCTAGTGTAACATGATACTCCAGAATGTGGTTGCCATGTGTATCAAACAGACAGAGTACAAAGACATGTATACATGTATTTGGGTTTCTATCAATGTTATTCATCTGAACCGTTTAGTCACAAGCGAGAATTAATGCCACGCAGGCTTCTGCATAAACTTGTGACAGGCTTTACAAAATAATACGTGTATTTGCAAAGACACACAACAAGACACAACATAAAAACACACACACACACACACATGTACAAGCATCGTGGCCATACAGACATGAGATATAAAGTGCAATTATAAAGTATGTTTCCAATTTATTTTTGTCTTTGAGATTCATCTTTTAGAAGTCTCTTCTCACAGAAAAAAGGACCAATTTTCACTTTCTCTTTCGCAATTTGATGCTCAACAGCATGCCCTTTCTCTGTTCGATATCAGCAAAGTTAGCTACCAGATTACCTTAATCAGTCTTTATTAGCTTACAATACTCTGACATCAATAATTTTGGAAATTGAGGAATATATCACATTCATGAACTGAACGTTAGTCCTTCTAACAAAAAGTGACATCAAAGAAACGAATATGAAAGAACTAACTGATTATCAACATCATGATGATAACAAAAAAAAGTCTAAGGAGAATGAATTATTGTATGTATGAAAGTTAACAATTTTCAATGATCTCCATTATGTTGATTTAACCCGAAAGGCACAACATAGTGAGACTTTTATTATTTTTTTTAAATTATGTCTATGAATTTTTTTCATTTGATATTACAGGGTAAAAGGAATCGATTTTCAAAACAATGAATGCAACGCTTACTGGAGTGTCCGGAATACTATACTTAAAGGAGGTAGGGACCGAAATGCTGACAGCCTCCTACGAATTAGATGCCGAAGAGAAATATAGCAATTTTTCGTCCGCAGCTGAGCCACCCCTGATCACATGGTCATGGGAAGTTATGACGTGGTCTTCGTATGTGATCTGCGAACTTGTCATCGCAATTCTTGGGATCACTGGCAACGCTCTCGTCATCGCTGTAGTGTTCGGCCGTCGCTCGAAGAGTCGCGGAAAGAGTCGCTCAATGGATATCTTCGTAGGAAATTTGGCGATAGCTGATTTCCTCACTTCAATCTTCTTGGTTCCGTATCCAAACGTCAAGTCTATTCCTAATTCATGGACAGGAGCATTATATTGTAAAGTCTTGGAAGGAGAATATTTGATGTGGACCACGATTGCGGCGTCAATATACAGCCTGGTGGCAGTGTCCTTCGATCGCTTCTTCGCAGTCGTTTATCCGATCCATTTTAAGCGCTTGATCAATCGCCGATTCGTGAATATCATCATATGTCTTATTTGGGCGTTATCATGCATCTTGATGATGCAGATCATCTTAACCAACACTACAGACTTTGTTTTGGGAAAGTGCTTGTATCAGCGACCAGTGCGAATCCTTGAAATTGTCTACGGGATTTATATCTTTGTTATCCTGTTTGCTATCCCAACCGCTCTTATGATTATGACCCAGGCAGCCATTGCGCGTTCCCTTCGACGGGAGGCCGCTCGCTTCGTGTCGAATGAGTCCACGGCATCGTTCCACAATGTCGCCCGATCACGAGTTCTGACACTAACATTGACGGTTGTCCTTATCTATATCATATGCTGGGCCCCAGATCATATATTGTATATGTCATTTAACCTGGGACTCACGCATTCATATGTGCGCAGTCCATTTGCACGCTTTCTCATCGCACTCGCCATTTGTAACTCCTGTGTGAACCCAATAGTGTACACCATTCGACACCCCCAGTTCCGTGAAGCCGTTAAGGATTTCTTCGTGAACACAGGCAAAAGAAATACACCAATATTTGAGGATCTAGAATCACAGTACCGACCCGAAAAAAGTAATCCTATGATCAAAATAGCTTAACTCTTTGTTTGCTACACTCGTATGCGTTGTCAATTGCCGGGCGACATGCTATCGGAAATATGGAGTCAGTTCTTCAATCCACGTACACAAAGCAGCACTGGTATAAATAGGCACTACTTTAGAATGTTTTTTTTTTTTTTGGACACGAGATAGGATGCACCAGAATGGTCATGGCACTTCTTCTTTTATTATCGAAAGATGAGAATTTATTTCATACATATATTACAGTCTCTGACTGCACTAGAGAGTATAGGTTATCATCATGGCACATGCTTTAGTGTCAAACATTTAGAAGTCACCCCATTACAAGACCTACAACCTACCAAGTTCTTGAAACCTTATGTCCCCGTTGTTGTGTTGTTGATTTTTGCTTTTGTTTTTTCATACTCCCTTTGATCCTTACGAATGATTGGCAGCGTTTCAGGAAAATAAAAGAATTCATTAAAGTCAGATTCTTGTTCAAAATGTTTATACCTTCTTTGTTACAGTTGACGAACTTTCACCTTCTCTGAATTTTGTAGTGTGAAACTGATTCTGAAAGAAATTAGAAAAGTTAAATGCATTTGTTTCTTCCTTACAGTTGGATGAAGAAACGAAATACTCTTTCTGATTTTGTACTAATTTGGAGACGTTAATCTGCTTCACATTTTGCTTTTGTTTGCTGGTTGGCTGGTTTTATCCATGGCCGGCGGAACCGGGAGGAGGAGGGGCGGGGGAGGGGGCTCGGGCCCCATCACTTTTTGTGCACCATAGAAAGGAATACATAAGGTGTCATCACTTTGGGCCCCCACTTGTTTTAACCCGGCAGTACGTATGTGGCACTGAAAAGAAACTGACAGAGATCTTGAAGCGGGAGCGCGGTAAGGTGATGTTCTTCTCCTGAAGACACCCCCCCCCCCGCTTTTTTTTTTTTTTTTTGTGCTTGTTAGCTGAAGAAACGCCACTTTTGAAAACGCTCCGCCGGCTCTGTTATCTTATCTTGCATTTGTGACCCCCAGCTCAAAACCACAAAAACGCAAGGCAAGAAGAATTATGATAATAGCTTGTTAGAATTTGACCATTGTAACCAACAAAAACGACTAGCATAATAAAGAGAACTAGGAGGTGTAGTTTCATATAAAAAAAAAAAGGACTAAAGATGATTCAAAAATAAAATTAGGGTCAGTCATTGCTGCTGTGCAGAAGACTCAATGAAAAAAAAAATGTACATGTATTTCATAGTGAAAGCAGCGCGTGTCCAAAAACGATAACAAGAACATCAGCAACAAGAAAAACAAATAATAATGCTCCAGAAAGAACTGCTCACGTCTCAATTATTTCAGTTTTGTTAAGCCGACAAATTTTCACAGTATAGGTGGAGAAGAAAATAGTTTCCCAAGTACTAATGACAAACTTCAAAGCTTCGATTCGGTCAAACAAACATGCCAAAAGTGCATGATTAGTTCCATTACAGAGAATCTTATTTTGCCACTTTTTTTTTTGACCTACCTTCATTGTCTACCTTCCATGAGTCATCATGGTATTAACGTATCGCCTGCACTAATAGCTAATCAACGGTCATTATAACACATCAGAATTTCTTCCCTTTTACCTTTTTGCTTCATTAACATAAGAGCTCTCCTGCTCAATCCTGTCATGACATTCTTTGACTAGCTAAGGTGCAGTATAATGGGGAAAGCCATAATCCATAATAATAAATCTCCCCTAACTGTAATGAGCAGAATTTCTTGCAGTCTACTGCAACTTGGAAGCTAAAGAATTGTGTGGATAAGATGCACCAGAGGTTTTAGGAAAGTGTACTGGATCTATTATGTACTTCAGCTCAATTTCATGTCTGATTTCCATTTTTAAGAGTATGACAAATTGTTAGAAATTGCTGGTATTATCATGAAATAAATGCGTCTATATATGTGATATACGATTATGATGATATACGTCATTCGTGAGGAAAACGTAGAAGGATGTTGTGTTGAATAATGTTAAAATCAATTATATGTTTAAAATATGGAAAAGACAAACACTTTGAGTAACATGTTGAGAAAATAATAAGAAATGCGGCTTACAACCTTTAAAAGCAGAACTAGACAAGGTAAATGACCCCAGGAAAGGTTGAAAAAAAATAGAAAACAATGTATCATGAAATATGGTACATATCTTGTCAATCACTCAGTGAACAACGGTGCAGAGGGCGTGTGGTGATGTCTGGTGCGTATTGTGTCGTGATGATTTTGATCTGTAGAATAAATACATACATTAAAAGTGTACTATATGTGTGCCAGTTTGGTATCATTTTCGTAAGCAATGGAGCAGACACAAAGGACAATATGTGGTTTTTATTTGCAGGGGTTAAGTTTAAATTCTGCCGAACCGGCACGCGGGCAACGGCCCTCCTATGTATTTTTGTTCCTTTATACCTGCTTCGCCACAACAGTACATCGCACTTGAGCATGGGCACGTGTCTATTATACAATGAAAAAGTATGTTTCAGGTTTACTGCAATGATGAGTGAGTCAGTGAGTCAGTGAGTCAGTGAGTCAGTGAGTCAGTGAGTCAGTGAGTCAGTGAGTAATTAAGTTGAGTTGAACGCTTATTACGAGGCTTCTTTAACATTGGCCCTTCCCACAACCCCCTCAAAATTCCTCAAATTATTATAGCAAAACATTTTTGACATAATGGGAGGCGAACAGGCTCTCCACGGCCTTCACGGGGCGATAAGCTTGTATGATAATTATGAAGAGGTTGCTCGATCTCTACAACGAATACTGTTGTAACATACAGCTAATTAAAATTTACAACGAATTAGACATTGATATCATTCAAATTCATGATGCAAAGCTCCTTTCTGTTTAAACGTTTTGATAAAACAAATTTCGATATAACAGAAAAAAGAGCAGGTCCGGTGGACCTAACGGGGATCTGCCGTGCCATTTTGGATGTGCCGCTTTGGTTGCAGGTATCATGGCTTTCTGGAAATGCAAATATGGCGGCAACATAAAGGGTGGCCACCAAGTTGTTGAAATAGCCATTATATCCAAAGTCAACAAAGGGCAGCCAGATGCGGGAAGATTGCAGTCAGACATAGAAACGACACCTGGCCAAGCGTGGCCCTTAAAGGTGCACGGACCAGGGATGCAAGAGGGCGCTGTTGCATAGATACACTCTTACGCGACTGCAATATTCCAATCCAAGATTACGATAAAACCGACGCGTAAGGTGAGTACATGAATACATGAAAAATAGTAGAAATACTGTCAATCTCAGCTCGTCTCTGGATTATGCCGGTGCTCCTGGCTGATTCCATCGGCTACATACGGATCCCAAATACAAGATGTATGTGAAGGGGGGGGGGGGGGGGTAGAGTCATCGCGGTTCATAGTCGTTTCTTGTTTCACTGACAGCAATGTTGGCATTATTACATTGCGAAATACTCAAGTTCGGATTTAGGAAACTGCTGCCGAAAGAGGCAGCAATTCAAAGCGGCCGTTCAATCTTTGGGGAACATGAGGTCTTCTTGATAGATGACGGTTGCGAAAAGGGTGAAAAATGTGTTTGGATAATAAGGAGACCCCCCCCCCCCCTCAAAAAAAAAAGTCAAGCTTATGAAAAACACTCTTAGAAATCCCTTCATTATTGTTATACTCTATGATAAGGTAAGATTTTTTTAATTGCCTTCTTAACAGGAAAATGAAATACTATATCAGTCATTGCTTATCAAAAAAAAAAAAAGAATGCTCCTAAATAAAGAGAGAATCTCTCCCCTTCAAAAAAGTTACTTTTCAGAAAAGTAATCCTACACATTTGTAGTGTACTGTTTGTAGAGAAAGTTTTTCACCTTGCTTTCTATAGAGAAAATTGAGATACTCTTTCATATGTACGCTTCACAACTAAAACCAAAAAGTCATGTTTTGATAAACATATCGTGGCCTTACTGTCATGCCAGGGATTATTGTTAACAGACTCACAAACCATGCGTGGTTCTGTCTCCCATCCCAACCCCCCCCCCCCCCCCCAGCGTAGTATGATACACTTGATGTTTACAGTTGGGGTTTGTTTGTTTGTTTGTTTTACAATATTACATTTCGGTGTTTGTGTGTGTGTGTGTGTGTGTGTGTGTGTTGCTGTTGTTGTTGCTTTTTTTTTTCGTTGGAGCTCATACAATAATAATGATATCACATTTATTTTCAATTTCCGTCCCTTCTCTATCCTCTACATAAAGTTCCAGCATTGTGTGCTAACAGACGATGGAGAATGATGCATCAGATTCTATGTCTATGTTCTCCAAATCCTTCATTTTGTGTTTCTTCTTCCTCTCCTCTTCTTGCTAATTTTCTTTATATATATATATATATATATATATATATATATATATATATATATATATATATATATATACATAATTATATATACATATATACATATATACACTCAACAAAAAAGTAAGTTCCCCCAGCACTTTTGGATATATCTTAAAAAGTACTTTACCGATTTTCATAATTCAAACGGGAATGGATAGGGAATTGTATTACTCATAACATGAATGGCATATCATTGCCACCAGATATCATTATTGGTGTGAAAAAATGCATTTTATGTCAAAATGCATGGAAAAAAGTTGCACTGTAGTGATTTGCATTGACTTTTACACGAATAGTCAAACAATCACTTATGATTCTGAACTTTTAAGCATGTTTTTTTTTTTTTTTTGCATATTTCTCTATCTCTTTCTATTCATGAGCATAGAGTGAAGCATTTAATAATTGATATGTCCACCATCCGCTTCAATGACCAGCCGGCATCTCTTCCATACTGTTCATTAAAGTTTGTACTTGGCGCTGCTCAATGTTGGCCCTTGCTCTCTGCAGGATGCGCTGATATTCTTGCAGTGAAGTGTCATCTTTCACCTTCTTGCTTGCTTTCCGCTCAAGTTTCCTTATGGCATTAGGCGAAACCCAAAGTCTGCCGGCCACCTCCTTAACCGGAACCCCAGCTTCAAGGAAAGCTGTAGCTCTCCCTCTTTCAAAAATTTGCAGACGCGGCATGATACAAAATGGCCATAAGCACATTAATGTGATCAACCCAAACTGGAATTAAAAAGCACATGGCTTCGACCAACATTTTTATATTGAAAAGGCCTATTTTTTTTTAAAGTATGCATAACATCTGTTTAATAGGGAAGCACATTGTACCCGAAGAAATTCCTGAGAATTACATAACAATCTAAAAAAAGGTCATTTGCCAACTTGCATAGGAAATGTACACAATATGCTTCATATTACCTTAAGTGCAACTTTTTTTCCCCACACATTTTGACATAAAATACATTTTTTTTTACCAATAATGATACCTGGTGGCAATGATATGCCATTCATGTTATGAGTAATAAAATTCCCTGTTCATTCCTGTTTGAATTATGAAAATCGGTAAAATCGTTACCGATCGCCCCGTCACTGTACAGGCATGTTAACCTGGAAACATTAAACTGCACATTACTTGAATATGAGACTATTCTGAAGCAAATAATTTTACACAACAATAGATATATAATGTACTCTTAAATGAATCCCAAAAGGATTGGAACAATCATCCCCCAGCATTCCCACTGATTTCCACTGATCAGTTACTAGCCATCCCCTTTAAGTGCTTGAATAGACGCTATAACTCAAAGTCTCTTTTCCCAGTATCTACACACTTTCCCCGAGTGTGGCTTTATTTCCATCGTCCAGATAAGTTAGGAAAATATTTTTGATTGAGTTATACATCATTTCGAGGCTTAAAGTCTGCTCTTTCAACTCTTTCAACTATTTTTTTTTTTTTTGTGATGCAGGGTAACAAGTAAGGAGATTACTAGTGTAAAGAACAGTTTTACTGTATGTAAATATGTGCATCTATTTTTTTGTGTGTGTCTAAACCTTTCAGCCAGAAACGAAAATTATTGTAGCATAAAGTCTCCTGCGTTGAAGTGTGAAAGGCTTTTCAAAATAACAACTTGTATACATACATTGTTTTCAAAGATTTGTTTTCATGAATAGCTTTAAGACACTTTTTTTTTCTAATCGCAATTTCATTAAATTATCAAATCCTACTTTCATTTAATAACACCATGGTTATCGTAGAGACCAGATTTCAATCCCTTGTACAATTATTACTCTGACATTTATAATTTTGGAATATATGATAATTTGTCCTAATATTTGTCTCTGCTTTACAACATAACAACGCTTCAATTTTATTCAAAGCAATGGACATGACAGAACATTTTATTTCATTTTGTTTCTTGCTTTTTTTTGTTTCTTTTTTCTCTCTCTTGGTGGTTATGACAGGCTATACAAGAAATTGATTTTCAAGACAATGAGTGCAGCACCTATTGGAATGTCGCCAAAAGTACATTTAGATGTGGTGGTGACCGAAATGCTTTCGTCTGTAGCTGGGCAAGAACTGATCACGTGGTCTTGGGAAGTTATGGAATGGTCTTGGTATGTGATCTGCGAGCTTGTCATCGCAATTCTTGGGATCACTGGCAACGCTCTCGTCATCGTTGTCGTGTTCGGCCGTCGCTCTATGAATCGCTCAACGGATATCCTCGTCGGAAATCTGGCGATTGCTGATTTTGTCACTTCCGTCTTCTTGATTCCGCACCCAACAGTCAACTCGATTCCAAATACGTGGACGGGTGCATTATTTTGTAAAGTCATGGAAGGCGAATATTTCCTG
This sequence comes from Diadema setosum, assembly GCF_964275005.1. Taxonomy (NCBI): domain Eukaryota; kingdom Metazoa; phylum Echinodermata; class Echinoidea; order Diadematoida; family Diadematidae; genus Diadema; species Diadema setosum. The sequence continues at coordinate 8,744,328 of NC_092706.1, forward strand.
TGGACTGCGGTTACGGCGTCGATCTACAGCCTGGTGGCAGTGTCCTTCGATCGCTTTTTCGCTGTAGTTTATCCAATCCATTTTATGCGACTCGCATCTCGTCTGCTCGTCAATCCCATCGTTTGTCTAATTTGGGCAGGATCCTGTGTCTTTATGGTTCGAATCTTCTTAACCAACACTACGGACGTGATAGTGGGAAAGTGCGTGTATCAACGACAGCCACGAAGCCTTGAAACCGTCTTCGGGATTTATGTCTTCGTGGTTCATTTCCCTCTCCCGACCGTCCTCATGCTAGTGACCCAGATAGCCATTGCACGCTCTCTCCGACTAGAAGCGCCCGCTTCATGTCGAATGAGACCACGGCATCGTTCCATCAAATCGCTCGTTCTCGAGTCCTCACGCTAACATTGACGGTTGTCCTTATCTACGTCATCTGCTGGGCTCCGGACCAAATAGCATTCCTCTCCTTCAACGTAGGTCTCACTCCTTCCTTTGTGCGTAGTACTCTCGCACGTGTAGTCATCGCCCTCGCCATTTGTAACTCCTGCGTGAACCCGATAGTGTACACCCTTCGACATCCGCAATTCCGTGAAGCCATGAAGCACTTCTTCAGAAACAAAAGCAAAAGAAATACACCAATATTTGAGGATTTGGAATTGCAAAACCGACTGGAGAAAAGTCATTTAAAGCATCGGCAAAACTCAAATCTTCGTTTGCCAAACTCGGTCGAGTTGTCGATTTGCCAACACGCCAACGTGGGATCAGCTGCTTAAAACCACACAGACCTCCACACAAGCCGCATACATTCATGAGCAGCAAATACTGGCACGAGATACAACGTGCAAGACCGACCCTTTGCACTTCATATCCTTTTTGTTCGTATGGTTTCTTTTTAATTTTCCTTAATGGCACAAGTACATGTTGTCATGCACCAACAGAACACCCGTCAGCACCGACATAACAACTGTCATACACCGACAAAACATTCTTGAATTAGCACCGAATGACTGCAACTGTTCACGCCATGTTTGCCAACTCCAACTCTCCTGTCCCGAATGGACACTTTTATTACACCCCACCCTGGTTTCACCAAGGCACATCACGGTTCTTCGTCACACCTCCCCCCAACAAGAGGAAAGTTATGAATGTAACTTTTCGACTACAAACATCTTCGTCGTAAGGCTTACTTCACTGTTCTTGTGTGCTATTCAGCTTACACAATTACAAACTCAAATAGTTTGGTGTTGTTTTCTTACAACATCACCTAGCCTACTACACTTGTAATACTGATTTTGAGCCTTATCAGAATCAGTTAACTCCGGCATCAATTGTCCTTTTTTAGAACAATACAATGTATATGAAAACTTGACAAGCCCCCTACAAAACATGTAAATACACAAATCAACAGTCTACAGTAATACACATGTGAAACTGTTTTCAACGGGTGCACATACGAGTGCACATAATCTGGAAAGATTACACCAAATGTGATCAATCATTTCTCCAGTAGTATCAATATTTTGACTGAGACTGTGCTTTCTGGTAGTCTCGACTGTAATTATATCTTCATATATTTGACTAATAAACTTCAGGCATGAATAATATATATATATTTTTTTGGTAACAATACACTTCATCTTTAAATGTGAAAACCAACGACATACACTTCCTGAAATTGTTCTGACTGTTGCAAAGATATGTCTGTTTTTCCAACACAGACTTTCATTGGAGTTTCACTGAATGTGGTAACAGCACACATTTCTTGATTATAACAACATTGTATTTAAACACTATGAAACACGTGTACATCTACTCAATGTACTTGCTCATAAATTTTATACTTATGTCAACTCTGCGTCATAAGTTAGCCAAAACAACAACAAAATTTTGAACATCGGACATTTCTTTTTGTCCCTTCACACATATGTACTGTCACGCGATAAGATGTTGTAATATATGTGCAAACTCTGGAAAATATCGAGATCATACTCGACACACAAATGTGACGCTGTCACTCTGTAACGAAATACATATACAGGTTATTTACAAAAGTGATATTATAACATCTTGGCTTTTTTATGCCTCACTGTCACTCAACACTTTTTCATTAATACAAAACAACACAAATTCTTTTGTTTTAACACAGATCGGTTGATATAAAACTCAAAATTTGATCAACAGTTTTCCTGTGACTGGCCGGTTGTGTTTTGCTATGCTGCTTTTGCATTTGCTAGCATTAACTCTGTAACGTATCAGTATACATAACAAATCTGAATCCTTTGACTCTTTGGGGTACATTGAATGACACCAAAATAGAAGTGTGCAACTGAAGCACAACTTTCACCGTAATCTTACACACCACAAATGTTGTATCCTGGCGCTTCTTGTAATGTTGGGTTTTCAAAATACAACTGTATCATACAATGCTTGGGGTGTAACACATCATTAATTTTTCAAACTATGTCTTCTTATAAAGACAGAATATTGTGTACTAGTACTTTCTCATACTTCCTAGCATCACTCACATTATACTGTTTTCGTTTATAACAAACATGATTGGCATAAATACAATTTCTTCCTTCACAGATCCTTGGGAAAGGAAAAAACTGAACGAGAATACATAAACACATGTATACATTGTCATATAAAAAAAAATCAACACCAGTTTCTTGTCTGTTTTGAGTCTTGTTTGAAATGTTCAGCTTGATGTAGGTTTCATTGTAGATTTGAGATTGTTATCGTTCGGCAACATTATCAGCGCGTGCACAGTTTCAAACTCGCGACAAAGCGTCTGCTAATTTGTTGTCCTTTCCTGCTATGTGCACAATTCTCAGTGGGCACGGTTGGAGAATCAAATTCCAACGGAAGAGACGCTGATTCTTGTGCTTGAAGCGTTCTAAAAATGTCAATGGGTTATGGTCAGTGTACACCACGATGTCTCTTCCACCGTCCAAATACGCTTCGAAATGTTGCACGGCTAGAACGACACTGAGGCATTCCTTCTCCACAGTTGAATACTTTTGCTGATGGCGATTCAGTTTTTTTGGAGAAGAAACACACGGGTTTGCTGTGTCCGTTGTCGTCGTCCTGAAGTAGCACGGCTCCTACTCCTCGGTCACTAGCATCCGTAGCTAGCTGGAAGCTCCTCTCGAAGTTTGGTGCGATGAGCACGGGATCATTCATGAGGACGGCCTTCAGCTTCTGGAACGCATCCTGGCAGCTCGCCGACCACTGGAACGTTGTACCCTTTTTCAACAGGTCCGTCAAGGGCACCACCAGGTGACTGAAGTTGGGGACGAATCTCCGGTAGAATCCGCACATTCCCAAAAAGCGCTGAAGCTCCCGTTTCGATGACGGCACTGGGAAGTCCACGATGGCTCGGACCTTAGCATCTCGTGGTGCGACGCTACCTCGGCCTACCTTGTGACCTAGGTAAGTCACACAAGCTTTCCCGAGCTCGCATTTGGCCAAATTCTTAGCAGGATGAATCCGATATGTATGCTGCTTTATGGGCGCATTTTTACCAACATCAACCGTATGAACAGTGTCTTTCGCACAGCCTAATTTATCACTGCAAACCTCCGGAAATTCCTGGAAGATGTCGACAACATCTTGCCTCTCCGAATCAGACAGATAACTGAGCAGTAACTCTGGATTTTCTAGTGCCTTTGAGTTCTCTACTCGCGGAATCATTCCTGGCTTGAAACTCACACTCTGAGAATCTGGAGCATCATGTTCAAACTCTTCTGCACTTTTCTCAGCACTGTGTACGACACTCTCATTCACAATTGCACCTACGTCTTCTACCACCACACGGCTAAATAGCTCCTCAAAAGCCGGAATACGAATCAACGGCGCAGGTCTAATGGCATGTTGTGGTTTTCCTACCACTTGACATTCATGACACGTGCGACAAAATTCAGACACATCCTTTCTCATCTTGGGCCAGAAGAAATGAGTTCTGATTCTACACAAAGTCTTCTTGACACCCATGTGTCCGGCCATTGGAATTTCATGTGCAAGACGTAGAATTTCCTTTCGATACGGCGGAGGAACAACTATCTGGTCGACAACCGTCCAGTCCTCATCTGCGGGACGATCTGGAGGACGCCATTTCCTCATCAAAACACCAGACTTTACATAGAAACATTCTGGCACTCCCTTCGCCTCATCTACAGTCAATGCACCCTCTCTCAACTTCAACAACTCCTCATCTTCCATCTGTGCTTTGATTAAAGCTGGCTGACTGAACACACCTTCTTCCCAACTTTGTTCTCTTTCATCTTCACTAGTCACCTTTCCAAAGAATGTGTCATCAAGAGAAATTTCACTTTCAGACTCCTTTCTCTCACGCTCTGTTTCACTTGCTCGAAACCTTGTGATAGCACATGTTGGAAATACTTCTGGGAATTCATCGACGAGTTTTTCGCTTTCCTGCTCGTACACTGGGACTTCAGAAACAACCGGAAGGACACTCACTCGACCTCCTGCAAGGTCATTACCAAGCAAAAGGGAAACTCCATCCATAGGGAGAAATGGAACAATTCCCACAATCACCTCCCCTGAAATCAGTCCACTATCCAAATTCACTCGGAAAAGAGGGACCGCCTGAGTTCCTCCATTGACATCATGTATCAGTACTTTCCTACCCGTGTTACAGTCTATGGGCATACTCTTCACATCTCCTACCATGAGGGACTGTGTAGCTCCAGTATCACGAAGGATGACAACCGGTACTCTAAATTCAGCAATGGTAACTGTACCCTTGGAAATGAAGTCCTTGTACTTTTCATCCACACGACCACTTGAACATGTATCTGTCATTTTTGAGACACTGCTTTTCACATTTGGATGACGCTGTTCATCACTTTCACTTGACTTTACAAAACCATTGGTGGCTGCTTGGTACTGTTTCTCTTTTGTTTCAGTATCTGAACTGTTCTGTGTACGTGTGTCTGCATGGACTAAACCATGTGTTGCTCTTTGCTTTTGTTTTTCTTTTGCTTCATTTTGTTCCAGCAATCGCCTACATTCAGACCTAATGTGACCCGTTTTTCCACAGAAAAAGCATCTCACTTCTTTGTATTGAGGCCGTGGCGATTTTGGTCGCTCTTTCTGTGATTCAGTCTTTACTTTATCCCTGCGTTCACTATGACTACTGTGCCACTTTTGAGTGTCAGGATTTCTCAACTGATCAAACTTCCTCTTTCCCTCAGGACTTTTTGTCTTCACTTTATGTGTCAACTCATACTGGTCAGCGGTGACTGCTGCACTCTTTACATCATGTACTCTTCGATCTTCCAAATATGTTCTCAAATCTGGAGGTGTCGATTTCTTGAACTCCTCCATCAACACTATCTCTCTCAAATTTTCATAAGTGAGATCTACTTTCATTGATCGAACCCATCGATCAAACATAATTTCTTTTTCTCTCTGAAACTCTACGTAGGTCTGTCCCGAACCTCTCCTATATCCTCGAAACTTTTGCCTGTAAGCTTCTGGGACTAACTGATAGGCAAGAAGGACTGCTTCCTTAACTGTGTCATAGTCATTTGCCTCTTCATCAGAGAGAGCAGACACTACTGAATGTGCCTTGCCTGTGAGCTTTTGTTGTACTATCATGGACCAATATTTCTTCTCCCACTCAAAATTCCTGGCTATTCTCTCAAAGGAGAAAAAGAAAGAGTCTACATCCTCTTCATCAAAGCGGGGGACTGTGTTTGCCATTTTTGCAATATCGGGCGTCTTTGGTCTCGACATAGTAACATTATCATTAGGCCTATCCCCTGGGATGCTACTGGCCTGCGCCTGGGTCAACTCAATTTGACGTTGCATTAACTCTTGTTCGAGTCTCAGATTTTCTGCCTTTATTTTTTCTTTTTCTAACTCCAATCTAGCCAGTTCTAGTTGTGTGGAATCTACCCTCATCTCGTCAAGTCTAGTAGTAGTACTTTGAGCACTTTTTCTACCTGCGCTCTCAATCTCATCTGTACTCTCACTCTGGTCTGTGTGTTCATTTTCTACACCACCCAGTTCAAGCTTCTTCACCAGAACTGCAAAGATTTCTTTCTTTCGACTACACTCTCTGATATCAGCATCTACATGAGTTGCAACCTCAATCAATTGGGCTTTCACTAACCCTCTCAATCTACCAAGAGTGACGTCTGTCACAAACTCTGCAGCATCGAACTTGGCTGTCATGATTATTCACATCTAGCTTTCCGATTAGATTTCAAGACTACGTCGCTAACGCAACTTCCTACAGTACACTCCACTGCGTACCAAACTACGAGAATAGTCTAAGCAATTCAGACCTGACAAACACTCGTATATCTCGAGGCCAATTCCTCGTAAAGCCACATCTAACGATGCTAATCCAAATAACCAGAAAGTGACACACTAATCTGATAGAATGACATAAAGGAAACGATAATACGTACCCTTCCTTCCCAGCAATCAATGCTGCAACCCTGGTATTCAGCTAGCGAGAAGACCAGTACAAGTGCGCAAAACATACTCATCGCTTCGCGAATCGCACTTCCATTCACAACCACTGCTAACGCAGCCCCATTACACATACCGTGCAATGTCACGCAGTACAATACCGCTACGAACGAACGACACTGTTACGTTCGCTACCCTGTGTACACATCTCACATGAGTGCGAACACTACAACACATGCTTCCAGCGGGCATCAATACTTATAACGATGTACCAAACACCGAAATAACTACCCAAAAGACAGCTTGTTTGTATGTTCATTTCCCGGACAAGCCCCCACATGTCATGCACCAACAGAACACCCGTCAGCACCGACATAACAACTGTCATACACCGACAAAACATTCTTGGATCAGCACCGAATGACTGCGACTGTTCACGCCATGTTTGCCAACTCCAACTCTCCTGTCCCGAATGGACACTTTTATTACACCCCACCCTGGTTTCACCAAGGCACATCACGGTTCTCCGTCACAATGTTTAAACATCGGTATCATTGAGAGCAGATGAAAACTTATTTAAATCAATACGTAATGGTCTGTGAACGCGGCGGAATAAAGCGGATTGACCATCGCGGCGCAAAATAAAATCAAACATTTAGAAGTCATCGTATGACAAGACTTGCAAGTCGTCAGCTTTTTCAAACCACATTTCAGGTTTTTCGGTACTTCGTACTTTTATTTCGTTATCAATATTCCCTTGCAGCGTTTTGAAAGAGTAGTGTCTTCGGAAGTCCTTTCTTGTTTATATTGCCTGCCAGTACTCATCTTTATTGTCCGTAGATGCCCGTCCGTATGCCCCAAACTTTGAAAATATTTGCCAATGTAGTGTGCGTAATTCCACATCATTTGAATGCGTCAAATAATGTCTGTAACCTTTTCTGTTTTACTCCACCACTTAGCATTTTATCTTTTTCGTAAGTTATGTTCAGTAGGTAATTCTGATTTTTTTTTTAATGCTTGTTCACGTTGTTGTAGCATTTTCATAACGTCTAAGGTATCCATGTTTATTGACTTGTAGTATCAAATTTATTGTAGATGAGTTTAAGTAGGTGTATGCATCTACTGTAAAACGCTTAGAAACTATGGTATTAGGCTTTATACAGACCTTGTTGTAATCTATCATCGGGTATGTAATGGGGAGGGGGGGGGGGACATGGGGTTGGTTGCAGAATCTTCAAAACTTCTAAGTTCTTAAATCCGTCACATTTCAGTACTCTTAATAAGAAAATATCAATGCAACATTGTAATCAAGAACTGTGTACTGAAACACAAAGCATGTTGTGACTTTATGATAAATGCCGAACCAAAGTTGATTGAAAATTGAGGGTTGTAGTTTGCAGTTTCCTCATAAACAATAACTGATATCTAAATGATAAACTAACAACTGGACTAATAAAATTTCTCTAAAAGAAAAAAGGCCAAAAGGAATACACACACAAACAAAGGAAAGGCGACTCTGTACTGAGAAAAGGAAGAAAATAATAGAGTGGAAGGAATAATGGGAAGAGGACAGAGAAAAGGGGCGAATGACGAGGGGTTGCACGAGAGGCATGGGCTCATTGAGGTATAGAACAAACATTGCATTAAAAGGCGATGAATGATTATAACAGAAAAAAAATGAAATCAGGATCAAACAAGAGTATAAGTTTAATATTGTTATAGGGAAATTTCTGAAGAAAAAAAAATATTTAACTTGAAGGTGAAGGTATTGAAACTTCAAGTTGTTGTTGCTTTTTTTTAAACTGTTATCAGGGGAACTCCAAAAGTTGGGCAAAAAAAAAAAATAGTCCCTGTCATAAGCAAGTGAAATCAATTAAATTGCCAGGTATAATATGAATGGACATTTATTTGTATTTTTTTCTATCTTTTGTTTTTGATTAACATGGGATTGAATACAAGAGGGAGAAACGGTTGTAAGTTTGTACATACGTTTTCCCAAGTGCAAACTATAGGCCCTGAAATCATTGATCTTTACAATGTTACTTTCATGAAATAAAACATCAGTGTGACATATCTATGTCAATGACTCCTTAGCAATAATACGATTTATTGTGTTAGGTTTAGGGTTAGGGTTATTATGTATATTGATTTTATGTTATTTCTTTTTATTTCTATCTTTGACGAACATGTGCTTCCCGAGGCGATTTTAAAGTAAAGGAATAAAAAAGGTAGATAATAACAGTTAAAGGTCACTTTTTAAGAAGATAAAGTTTTACTTTCTTGAGAACACAGACACACACAGACACACACACACACACATTTATATATTATACAATACATATGATGACGCAGCATATCGCATCAGTGTGAAGATTTCATGTGGGGTTATCATTTAGAATAATTTAAATAAAAGGACTTCTTCTTAATGTGCATTATCCAGGAAAATATATCTTGGTAAATTTCCAGGTAATTAATTAAAAACATGCATTTGTCTTTTTTCTTGACATTTTGTGTGGTGTTATCCATTAAAGTAAATTCGTTAATTTGATGTTTATATCATTAATCAATACATCTGGATCAGGGTTAGATGAAAACACACCAGAATCATCAGCTAATATAAACAAAAGGAAAGAATCTTGATGAATTCGACATATCGTTGATATAAAGAACAAATAAAAAGGTTCCAAGTAAACTTTTTTTAAGGCATACCACAATTAAAATTTTGCGTAATAGATACATGGTTATTGATAAAATTGTTTGCAATTAGCAAGGAAACTCCGGAACAACTCCTTCTCCTCCCCGTGCCTCTTCGTCAGGTACTCACGACTGAGAAAGAGAAGTCCGTGAATTTCCTTCAATTCATTCGCTCAAAAGAGGAGGGGGACTTCAGCCCAACCTTGTTCAACAACGTACAAATCCCGGAAACGTCCAACAATAAAGGCACTAATAAAGGCAGTGACATCGCCATCACGGGTGAATGTTCAGTCAAAGCTGACGAAGCGACTCGGACGAGTCATGACATTGTAAAGGCCTACTCTCCAAATATTTCAAAATTTAAGTCATGTCAAACAGGATTGATCACAAGTTTTGATTTGTTTTGTTGTTGTTGTTGTTTTTTAATGTAAGATTTGCCCTACTCAGTCCTGCTTTAACATCCTTTGACTACAAGTGCAGTTTCATGGGGAAAGTCGTATTCAGTGACAATATCAAGTGTCAGCCTCATGTAATGAGCATAATTTTTCTTCACCGTATTTCAAATACAGAGTGAGGAAGGTGTATGATGCAGATGCACCTCAGGCTCCAGGAAAGTGTACTTTAATTATAATTCAGTTAAGTTCCGTGTTTTTTTTTTTTCTGGATTCCATTTTCACTGAAGCAAACAAAATTGTAAAATCTGTGCCATCGTTATAAGAATGACATGCGTCTTTACACATTACAATTGTATGTAACAATCGTAGGAAAAACGTATAGAATAAAGATACGAATGTCATATTGAAGGGACAGATACTTTGAATAAGCTTTTGAGAAAACAACATTAAAAGAATGCAAGGGACCATCTGCATGGGCAGAGATTGTCCTTAGCTAGATGGTCCAAAGAAATGTTTCAATCAATATTAAACTACTACCAGTCTAAAATGAATTATAAGTGTTGCCACTTATTGACTGAACAGGAGTGTAGAGGGCGTGCCGTGACCGTTGTAGTTTTCTCCACCGATAACGTGGATTTATCCCCGATTTAAATAAAAAAACAGCAACAACAACCGAAAATAAACGAGAAAAAAATAACACATAAAACTTGCACGAAGATTACAAGTTTTTCAGTGAAGTACACTACTAATATCTTTAAGTTCATTGACTCAACCACATGGGTTATGATGAACATTTTGAACTTGACTGGGATATAAAAATGAAATAACAAACACAATACAGTAACATCATTTTTGTGTGCACATGTACGCTTATATATATACACACACACGCATACACACACAAACACACACACACACACACACATATATATATATATATATATATATATATATATATATATATATATATATGTTTTATTATATGAATATATGTGACCGTGCACGACAAAGCAAAGAAAAAGTCGCATCCCTTGATTTTAGTGAGGACTCAAAAAAGGTGAAATGGGTCAACCAAGTCATTCTTGAGTTTTTCATATTTTTTTGAAAGAGCTATTCTTCTTCTACATTATTCTTCAGTTTGGTATCTTAACATGAATGGGAAAGTGTGTTTTTAGCAGTTTTTCTACAACTCTTTTTTGGGCTAAGAGTAGAATTATCAGGTGTGACTTAGGATGACGCTACTGCTTTGAAAGTTAGCATTAATCATGGGCAGAATGTGCTAATAGAACATGCTAAATTTCAGCTTAATTTGATAATCCCTCCATTGTTGTTTCTCTTGTGGTTTAAATCCTGTGTTTTGTCCCTTTCATGGCAAAGCTAGCACGGCTTGGTAAAGATTAAGCGCTTAAACAGACAGTGTACTTCATAGCCTCTTTTCTCAGTTCTTACTTTTCCAGAGTGTGTCCTTTCTTTCCAGTATTTAGGTAGGTTAGGGGACTCCATTTGAATTGAATTATACATCAGTTCAAAGCTTAGTGTCTGCTCTTTCACAATCTGCCCTTAACTGAAAATTCATTTCTGGCGACTTTTTGTTGGTTTTGTGATGCAGGGTCACATAATAAATATTCATAGAGAGAGAGAGAGAGAGAGAGAGAGAGAGAGAGAGAGAGAGTATGTTTCAAGAATGTAAAACTTTGAATTCCAAGTAAAGGGGCAATCTGCTCATTTCTGTGTTTGCGTGTTATTCTATATTATATTAAATATTTACGTATACATTATGGATACATAAAATGTAAAAAATATATGACAATTCCTAAACATAAAAAATATTATAAAAATTGTATATTTACATGCGATGTGATGCCATATTTTCCGAGCGTCAACATCCAGCTCCAACATCGCACAAAATCCAAAACAAACAAACAATCAAAGGAGTGTGTTTAGACATACGCTCTCTGTACTTTTTTCACCTTCTTTTTCCTCATCATTATTGTTAACCTGAATATGGATAAGAAACAACAATTTCAGAGAGTAAAATGTAAAACCATAATAAAAAGGATTACTACACACTGGTGGAAATATCTGAGAAAATACAGAGGTAAACAGAGATCGACGAAAAAAACATCAAGAAATTAAAGAATACAGAAACAAATGTGTATTTCTTCTCGTAAGTATGTCCGAGTGAAGTAGAGAGAGAGAGAGAGAGAGAGGGAGAGAGAGAGAGAGAGAGAGAGAGAGAAAGACAAACATGCAATCTTTTCATCCCTTAATGCATCCAGGAACGCTGTTACACCATTGATCTATTCTTGACAAAGAGCAAAAACGAAAACATCGCTCTCCTCAAAGAAAAAAAAAAAAGAGGAAAAAAAAAATACATATCATATAAACTGCATATCCATTAGCTCTGGGCCTTGCAATTCATGATTAATGACCGCTAAAGATGTAAGGCTGTATTATATTAGCGGGGAAAGTGCTACGTTGATGCGTTTCTTTGTCCTCTTCATCTTCATAGAAATCTTCTTGAACACCCTTCGTAAAACTCCACAGGATATGATATATGAAAAAAAAAATAATAAAGAGATGAGCTAAGGCTGACTATTAATAACATCCAAAGTAGCTTGAAGGTTAAATCATGGATTCCCTTCAACCCTATTTGACTTCCGACATGAAATTACTTTCAAACTCACTCGCCAAACCATTTCGACATGTGCTTTCATATAAAAGTAGTGTGGAAGTTTTTTGAAGTTCCACTTCGTCTTTTTGGATGTTTGCTGCGAGACCAACCTGATATTCTGCCTGAGGTAAGTCTGTGGGTCAGTGTGCATGTGTTCGTGATATGATGAATGAAACAACCATACACATAGTTTTCTACCATCAAAAGTGGATAATACCGTCAATTTGAATTTTTCTTTGGAATTCCAAAGACATGGCTCAATTTTCTCTTGTTTCTAGTTGACCTATATTCGCCTATCTTACGTAATGTTCCTCTAGTGCTTTTATAGTTGAAGTACAGAAAATTAAAAACTAGATAATCAAAGTAAATCTTAATCTTCATCTTGATCTTAATCTTGAACTTAAAGGACTATTCGTTCATATCATCAAGGACAATTCCTTCGTCATGGCCTTCATCAGGATCTACCAAGAGAACGTATCTTAATATGATTGTTTAAATGGCATAATGTGCCATGATATAAAAGGCACAATAACATACAGGGCAATGTCATATAATTAAATGAGATGATAATTTTAAAAATATTAATAATTGGTTTGAAATATCACCTTTGCACAAATCAGCAAAATATTTAAACACGGAGATGCAGTCTACAGTCAACAGAAATGTGTTTTGTATCATACAAAATGAAAGTAGATTCAATTCCTGTAACATACTTCCGAAGTACAATAATCACACTTTACCATCGTTTAATGGTATCTCTAGGTAAGCATACAATATATTCGGATATCAATAATAAAATGTAATAACTAAAACAACTTCTGAATTATGTCTACTCTCGGATCAGGTGTATTTGTGGTAATAATTATGATATTATCTGAAATTACCTGGGGCATAAGTGGTTGGGTTATGGGGAGTCCTGCATCACATCAGTGTGTGGATATGTAAAACGTACAGACTCATGATCTGTCAATATTTCGACATATCACAGCCGAAAACTGTATTTCTTCCACATATGCTTCACAATGAGACACCATCAGTATGTCTTGGTCAGGATCGACCTCTCGCATAATGTATAGTAATATGTGACCCTGCATCACAAAACCATCAAGAAGTCGCCACACAAGGATTTTTATTTCAAGGCAGTGTTTCTAATAGGGCAGATCATAAGCTTTAAAATGATGTATAACTCAATTTAAATGGACTCTCCTAACCTATCTAAATATTGGAAAGAAAGCGCACACTCTGGAAAAGTGTGAACTGAGTAAAGAGGCTCTAAAGTATGGTGTCTTCAAGAGCTTCAGTTTTACCAAGCCTTGCTACCTGTGCGATGAATAGGTCAGAAAGCAGGGTGTAAACCACCGGAGCAACAGCAATTAAGGTATTATTAAATTAAGCTGAAATTAAGCATGCTCTATCGACACATTCTGTACATGATAAATCCAACTTTCAAAGAAGTAGCATTATCCATTCAAAAGTTATCAGGGTTGAAAGTGAAGAATGTGCAAAGGATTTTCAAGAAATGAAAAGGGGCCTCTATTAGTGATCACACTACTCTACAAAAAAGGGTTGTAGAAAAGCTGCTCGAAACACACTTTCCCATTCGTTTTATAATTCCAAACTAACTAATAACGTAGAAGAAGAACGCCTCTTTCAGAAAATGCAAGAATTGCTTGGTTGACCTGTTTCACCATTTTTTAATCCTCACTTAAAATCAAGGGGTGAGACTTTTTTTTTGGGGGGGGGGTTGTAATGCACGGTCATATATATATATATATATATATATATATATATATACATTATCTATTTACGGTATATATCTATTGGCCCTTCTTAATTTATCTAAGATTGAAATTGTGTCAATGAAAACGACAGAAACTCAAGGAGGATCACAATTTCTATATATTTTTGTCTTCAAAGAAAAATGTGTTTGACAATTGACATGAAATTTTGTATTTCGCAATTTCAGTAGAATATTCTATTTCTTATTCAATAACAGCAAGGCTATAAAAAAAATCCGTTCATTAAGACCGTATCAATTCCTGTAATATAAACATTTCTTGTGTAATATACCATAACTTTGTCCCACTACACAGAGTTACAATTGTTTAGAGTCAACGTAAATGAAAGAATGGACGTCGGTAACAGTGAGGATTTATTGGAATGCTATTCTTAATATTAGCGGTAAATACATAGTTTAGGAAAATATTGATTTAAAGAAGAAGACTGTTAAATCACATAAAATTAACTTAATTGAATTGATATCCTAATAATGATGATATATCTGAATGTAGCATGTGTCTACTAATGGACAATGAATCTTTGTATTCATCAGATCGAATACATTTCTGTGATTTTGATGACGTTATCTTCACCGAATGATATAACATAATCTGATAATAAGACATTATGTTGAATGAATACCTTACATTGCATTTCTACTTACAGTGTCAGAATACAAGGAATTGATTTTCAAAACACTGTGTGCAACGGTTATTGAAATGTCTGTGGAAGGACATTTGGATGTGGTGGTGACCAAAATGCTGTCAGCCTCAGCTGGCGATGAGGAATATAGCTCTCTGGCAGTCTCTCTTTCTTCAGTGGCTGGGCAAAATCTGATTACGTGGTCTTGGAAAGCTATGGCCTGGCCTTGGTATGTGATCTGCGAGCTCGTCATTGCAATTCTTGGGATCACTGGTAACGCTCTCGTCATTGCTGCAGTGTTCGGTCGTCGTTCGGAGAGTCGCTCAACGGATATCCTTGTGGGAAATCTAGCGATAGCTGATTTTGTCACTTCGATCCTCTTAATTCCGTATCCAAAATTGAACTCTATTCCCAATTCATGGACTGGCGCATTATTCTGTAAAGTCTTGGAAGGAGAATATTTGATGTGGACCACCGTAACGGCATCGATCTACAGCCTGGTCGCAGTGTCCCTTGATCGCTTCTTTGCTGTCGTTTATCCGTTCCATTTCAGACGCTTCGCAAATCGCCGACTAGTCAATCTCATCGTTTGTCTTATTTGGATGGGATCATGTTTCTTAATGGTTCGAATCTTCTTAATCAACTCCACAAACGTGATAATGGGAAAGTGTGTGTATCAGCGAGAGCAACGAAATCTTGAAATCATCTACGGGATTTATATCTTCATCGTCCAGTTTGTTCTCCCGACCGCCCTCATGCTTGTATCCCAGACAGCCATTGCACGCTGTCTCCGGCGCGAGGCCGCCCGCTTCGTAGCGAACCAGTCAACGGCATCGTTCCACCTCATCGCTCGATCTCGAGTCCTCACGCTAACATTCACGGTTTTCCTTATCTACGTTATCTGCTGGGCTCCAGACCAGATAGCTTTCTTCTCTTTCAATCTAGGACTTATCACTCCCTCCTTTGTGCGTAGTCCGTTTGCACGCGTAGTCACTGCACTCGCCATTTGTAACTCCTGCGTGAACCCGATAGTGTACACCTTACGTCACCCGCAATTCCGTGAAGCCGTTAAAGACTTTTTCAGAAACACAAGCAGACGAAATACGCCAATATTTGAGGACCTGGAGTCACAATTCCGACCCGAGAAGAGTCGTCATAAGATCGAAATAGCTTAATTTTGACTTGCCGTACTCGCGCGCGCTGTCAATTTGCCGCATTCCAAGATAAAATCCTCTATTAAGAATCAAGGTGCACAAATAATTGAAGCACAAATTGATACACGTTCGAGCGGTACCTATTACGCACATCATGGGACAAAATGGGTTAAACGTGAAACACCTGTCATTCTATGAAAGACCTGAAACCCATCAGGTTTTTTAAACCACATCCTTGTTTTGGGTGGTGTGAGTGCTCATTTTGTTCATAATCCTACAAATGATAACGGTGGTGATGACAATTGATGAAAATGTTAACACTGAGTGATATTTATGACGATGATATTTATGTTATCATAAAGAATATCGATATAGATTTTGATTCAACCGGATAGCAGAATGATAACGCATGATTACATCTCTTCGTCTGGACTAACTTAAGACGTTTACGTAGAGCCTGTTTGGTCTAGCGAACGTGATTGTTCGAGCAAATTTCCCATTAAATTGACACTTGAGGTATAATGAGTACTTTCTTTTTTTAATAGGGTCTTCAGGGCGCACCAGTTTCTGCAGAAGAGTGTTGGAAGGCTTGAAATAAACAAGAATCCCATATAACTGAGAATCCGTTGGGTTTCCTCTCACGGCACTTGAAAGTAAGGACGGAATGGATCAGAAAACACTTTTGAGGCACAACAGTGAACAAATGATCCGTTTCCGTTAACAACACTCGTCACCATTCTGAAGACAAAGAAGTTGCAAGCTTGATAACTGAGAGGTACGCGAAATAATGTTAACGCGTAAGACCTTCCGTTTATAACAAAGGAGAGATTTTATGAAAACATTTTACCAACGTAAAAATCCATAATTTGGGAAATTACTCATCATCCTAATGAGAAAGGCACTTCTATCGCCCATTCACCAATCAAGGGTGAGTGCCCGAATATTAGACAGAGTTGGAGAATTAACTAGGACGAGTCACGAAATTGCTCCATCCAATAATTTGGCAGGGAAATCCTGTATTAATGATATTATTCAAAATTTTTCCGGCTGAACCCTAAAATAACATCCTTTGATTACTTTGTAGAAGTTTAATGGCGAAGGTCACTCAATTGCAACAATAAGTGTTTTCCTCCTGTAAAGAGCAGAATTGTTCTTCACTCGAAACTGGAAGCGGGCGAGTTGTATGATGCAGATAAATCAGATGTTCTGGAAAAGTATTTGGGCTGATAGTTCAGCTCAGTTTAAGTCAGTTTGTTACGAGCTGGACAGTAATCCACCACACGGTCATCATTCAACCCATCCCCCAATGACCACCACAAATGGGGATTTTCGGGGAATTTGTAAAGTTGAAAAAATTTAATGTCAATTTGTGCACGCCGCAATTGTTCGGAACCTTCTCCAACTTGCGTGATATATTCAAAGCATCTCCCCAAAGAAGAAAGATTTGCCAAAGATTGCCAATACTTTATAACAAACAAATCGAAAGGCTTTCAATTCCTCGTTAGAGTAACCCCGGATTCGTTTCCCGGACAAGCCCCCAATTGTTAGGAGCCGGAGAGTCATCCACCATACTGTCATCATCTAGCCCATCCATATCACGACTACCGCAAATAAAGACTTAGGCGGATTTGTAAAGTTGAAGAAATTATAATGATATTTAATTTCATTGTTTGGAACTTTCTCTAATTCGCGTAACAATTATTTTTGCATATTCATACATCCCCCCAAAGAAGAAAAAAATACCTATTTAAAAATACTGATAATTTCTAACAATTAAATCGAAAGGCTTTCAGCTCTTCCTTGGATAAGCTCCTTATTGTTTGAAACGATCCGGAGAGTCATGCCAACTCCCTGTTCATCACCATTTTTCGAATCCTTCGTAACTCAAGTGACAACCCTTTTGCACATTCGTAACAACTTCAGTTGTGTTTTTGTATTCCTTTTTTTTTTTTACTTTAGGTATCACGTATATAGCCATGTCACTTCTAAGGAATCACTTCAAAATAAATTTTAAGAGAGAAAAAAAAAACGTGAAAACATTGAGACCATATTTCATAAGCGAGCTCAACTGGAAAATGGTTTATGGTTGTGTTACAACCTTAAATAAACTATCATAAAGTGTGCCTACACTTAAAATCTTGTTAAACACTGTTAATCAATGATTATTATTCCGAAGATACGTGAATCCAAAAATGAAAAAGGATCCCTTATTCAATAGGTTCGTTCTTCCGAAACACACAAATTCATTTTCACCTTCGGGACAATGGACTGTAACGGTACAGTGCCCAAGGATCTAAGAGGGTGCAGTTGCATAATTATAATCATATCTACTCTCATAAAACATTGCATTATTTGAAGTGTCCGAATATTGACCGATTAGTATACTGGGTGCGTGGAAGGTCTCTGTTTGTCTCTTAATCCTGCAGCTGCTGTTCATTGCTAGTGCCTCCTTCCACGTACGGATCATTAAAATTCACAGTCTGCTTGCTAGCTATCTGCGAAACTTGCGTGTAAAATACATGATCTCCTTCGACGTGTACATGTGTTTCGTCAATCTTTGTATTAATTAATGAAGAAGGAAGCGATGATCACACTATCCCACAGCACCTTTTTGAATCACGGATCCGTGTACATTGTAACGAAATGTAGAGGCTATTAAGATAAAATAAATGTAAGATTTTAGTTTATTCTTTTAGTGTTATCAATAATTGAATCTTTTTGTTCTCTTAATCTGTATTTGAGAAGAATATGCTATATCCTCAAGTATATTGGTTTTTCTTTTTGCTTTCTATATTTTCGTCTTATGTTGTATCGGTGCTTTTTATCTTGATGTCTGCATTTAGTTCAACACTAGGACCTACGCTTAAGCTTGCTTCTAATTAGGTTTCATCATATTTCTTAAGCATCTATGTTTAGATTCAAACTTTCATTCTACAAATTATGTTTGCAATATTACATTTTGCATTCTATTTGCATATATGTTTCATCTGACTGCCATCTTTACCCATTATACAATTATACAATTTTCCTCAAGCTTCAGTAACACTGATGTATTCAATGAATCCACGAAATATATTATCTTTGAGATACATTCCCTTTCGAATTTATGCTTGCAGAGTAAACGCGTTGATGGTCGTTGTGAGAATAAATCGATACCCTAGTATCCTTGTGTGTCACTATGAACACTTTGAGCTGGATTGGAAAATTATCAAATTACATATGATTCCATGGCTAAGCATAATGATTATACATTCATATATAAACACACACAGAGACACATACACACAAACACATATATATTGCATATGCAATTGAGTATGTGTGTGTATGAATGTGTACTGTGTAAGTTTTACTTTATTCTTTCTCTTTTTCTCTCTCTTTCATTCTCTCTCTGGCTCTCCAGAGAATTGGATTATGTTTCTAATAGTTTCTGTAAATCGCTATTGTTTGTTTAATTGTTTTTTAGAATCGTTATTGTAATCTACTGAATTTGGTCCTTCTTTGTGCTTGATTTCGTGATTGCGAGAATGATAATGAGGCAAGTTTTGTTGCATGCGATGATATGTATTTTCCAATCTTATTTGCTTTCATTTTTTTCATCCTCTACAGATATCTCTTAAAAAAGGGAAGTGATCTCCAGAATTGCATAATGCATACAAAACAAGATTAACTTAACATTATACATGTACTTTTTTTCTTGATATAGCCCAAGTCGTCTTTACTTCTTCGTCTTTTCCTCGTCTTCATCTTCTCTTCTTGTTGATTGTAGATTGTAGTATGGAAAAGAAACAATGTTCCATTAAGATTCTTAACACATGTGGAATGCACTACCGATATATGAAAAAAAATAGTTATTATTTTCATTATCATTATCATAATTGATTATCTGAATATAAGAACGACCCAAGTCCATGGAAGACCATTTCGAGTAAACTTTAAAAAATTTTTTTATTTGTCCAATAATATTCTATTTAATTGTGATGGGATGGCAACATTGTATATACAAATTAGAACATATATTATTATGACAAATAACATTAACATTGTGGAGAGGCCATTTTGTGTGATGGAATTGGGTCGTTCTTCGAATCATATGGACTTGGGTCGTTCTTTGAATCATATACATGATATTCTGCTATAGAGATGAGAGAAGGATGAGAGAGGGCGCTATAATATGAATGTAAGAATGAACCAAGTCCTTCAATCTTACATTCATATAAGATTTAACTCATTCATTTCAGGCACCTCCGGGGGTAATTAGGATTTATGATTTATACACAAGATGAGTCCATGCATAAGCTACAATGTTCCATGTCAAACTGAATTTGGCCAAAAATTGGACTTGGGTCGTTCTTACAATCAGGTCTTCAATTCCTAAAAGATCACTTCCAATCCATATCAGCCTAGGGAGGAAAAAATCTAAAAGCAAAGAAGAGTACTACACACTACTAGCAAAACCTTAATGAAAAACACATTTCAGAGGAAAGAGAATGACTATCTATCAAGGGACGAAAGACGGATAAACAGCACAGACAACAGTTGAGATACCGAATTGTTTATTTCTACCAATATATTCGAGGGGTCGAGAGAGAGAGAGAGAGAGGGAGAGAGAGAGAACAGGCATGCAATCTCTTCATGAGTTAATGCATCCAGGAACTCTGTTACACCATTGATCTGTTCCTGACAAAGAACAGAAAACGAAAACATCGATGTTCGTTTTCGTCGAACAAAAAAAAAAATATAGAGTGAAAAAAAAATAAATATACTGCACATCCATTAGCGCTGGGCACTGCAATTCATGCATGGATTAATGACCGTTATGAATTTGGAATTGTATCATATCACCGCAAAGAAAAAAAAATGATGATGACGCGATTCATCTTCATCTGAGGAAATATCCCTGATTCCCTTCTAAAAACTTTATGAAATTATGGCAAATGAAGAGAGAGAGAGAGAGAGAGAGAGAGAGAGAGAGAGGTGGGTTCAGGCTGACAATGCATGAATTCCAAAGTGGCTTGAAGACTAGATCATAGATTCCATTCAACTCTTTCTCACTCGCCAAGTGATCTAGCGATGTGGTTTTATATAAAAGTAGCGTCGAAGTTTTTCAAAGTTTCACTTCATCTTTTTTCGACGTTCACTGCGAGACCGGACTGATGAGGTAAGTGTGGTCATCTCTCTGTGTGTCGGTGTTAGTGTGTCGTGTTGTTAAGAATTAAACAATCGTACGTTTAATGTCACTAAAACAGGTTAATATCGTCAACAGTAATGTTTCTTTTGAAATCCAAAGGCAGGCTCACACTCATTTTTTTCTCTTTTAGTTGCCCCTTAGATCTGAAGGAGTATCAAAGAGCAGTGTTCTTTTATTTTAGCTTTTTAGACAATTTGTTTTAAAGAATGGATGAAAGACAGTTCTACTTCAAATTTCATGAAAGTATAGTCCACTTTTTTGTTTAACAGCAAAGTTATTGGAAAAAAAATCGGTTCATTTAATCAGTACCAGTTACCATGGTATATATTTTTATCAACATTACCTAATTTTGTCCTAGACATTGTCTCTGCTACGCAATGTAATGATTTAAAAAAAGAACTTTCTTCTTGTCATTGGCGGTAAATAGTTTCGAAAAAGGCAATTTTATGCATGAACACTAAATCACAAAAAGTGACAGCAAATTACCTTGGTATACTAAAGATAAATATGTCCAACTCCACACGTGTCTTAGGATACGGAATCTGTTTATTTATCAGATTGAATACAATTCCGTGACTTTCATATGATATTTCCATTCCATGAAAATAACGCAATAAGACATAATCTTGATATAATTTTCCTTCATGCTTGTATTAGCAGAGTACAAGGAATTCATTTTTTTTTCAAAACAATAAGTGCAACGCTTATTGGAATGCCTGCCAAGGGACATTTGGATGTGATGGTGACCGAAATGCTAACAGCCTCCCCCGGATCATCTGGCGATGAGGACTATAACTCTTTTTCGTCTGTAGCTGGGAAAAATGTGATTATTTGGTCTTGGAAAGGTATGACGTGGTCTTGGTATGTGATCTGCGAGCTCGTCATCGCAATTGTTGGCATCACCGGCAACGCTCTCGTCATCGCTGTCGTGTTCGGCCGTCGTTCCAAGAGTCGCTCGACAGATATCCTTGTGGGAAATCTGGCGATAGCTGATTTTATCACTTCTGTTCTCCTGATTCCGTACCGGACAGTCAACTCTATCCCCAATTCATGGACGGGCGCATTATTTTGTAAAATATTGGAAGGAGATTATTTGATGTGGACCACGGTTACCGCATCGATCTACAGCCTCCTGGCAATATCCCTCGATCGCTTCTTCGCTGTCGTTTATCCCATTCATTTCAGACGCTTCGCCAATCGCCGACTCGTCAATCTCATCGTCTGTCTCATTTGGGCAGGATCGTTTGTCTTTATGGTTCGAAATTTTTTGACCAATACTACGGGTGTGATACTGGGGAAGTGCGTATATCAGCGAGAGCAGAGAAATCTTGAAATAGTTTACGGGATTTATATCTTCGTCGTCCAGTTTGCTCTCCCGACCGTTTTTATGCTCTTGACGCAGGCAGCCATTGCGCGCTCACTCCGGCGAGAAGCCGCCCGCTTCGTGTCAAATGAGTCCTCGGCATCGTTCCACCTGACTGCCAGATCTCGAGTCCTCACGCTAACATTGACAGTTGTCCTTATCTACGTCATCTGCTGGGCTCCAGACCAGATAGCGTTCCTCTCGTTTAACCTAGGACTCATCACTCCGTCATATGTTCGCAGTCCCCTCTCCCGTATAACTACCGCACTCGCCATTTGTAACTCCTGCGTCAACCCGATAGTATATACCCTTCGTCACCCCATATTCCGCGAAGCCGTAAAAGACTTTTTCAGAAAAACAGGCAAAGGAAACGCACCGATATTTGAGGATCTGGAATCACAATTTCGATCAGACAAAAGTCAAACTAGGATCGACAAACCCTAACTATTTTTCCCCGTACAGCCGCTTGTCAGCATATCATGTACATTTAAATTTCAGGGGCACGAAGGCGATGCAAGTGGATAAAGCACAAGTATTAAACATAAGGCATTTTTTTTCTCTCTCTCTTTGAGGACGCAGGCAAATGTACTGATTAAACAGTGACTGCTCTGGGGGCAGTTGAAACATTGTCTCATTCCTGGATTAAAGTCTGATACCGCGATGGAGGAAATGGGTTTAATACCATCATGGCACTAAATGGGTCAAACGTTACACAGAATCCATATTATGTTTTTTTTTTTTATCATGTTTTTGAAACCGGATTTTTTGGTTTTGATGCTGTGACGTGTTCAAATTTTGTTCATGAGTACACTGGCAGCATTTCAAAGGAGTTATGGTATAAAAAGGCTTCATTTTCCCCTTCTTGTTTGTATATGCTTTCTTCTTTGTTTCGGCATCAGAATTATCAAAACCTCTTAACTTTGATTAAAAGGAGATTCTTGAAATGATAACACTTTCTAGAAGATCGAAATGCGTGTGTTTCACTTTCAAAGTGGCATACGACATGTTTCTTGACATATCTATATGCAGTGCCATCTTTTCGGTCTGTTTAAAGGGACTGTATAGTTTTGGTTGAGACCTAACATTAGATTTCTAACTTTTTTGTGGGATAATGAGAAACCTCTTATGAAATGTGAAAGATGATGTAATTCTGAAAGGAATTCAATGTTTATTGAAAATTGGTTTTGAAATGGCTGAAATATCCAAACTAGAACGATTCTAGTAAAAGGTAGGGACGTACCTTTTATTACGATTGCTTTCTTTTACTTTGATTTTTGGATGTTTCAGCCATTATAACCAGATTTTCATCAAATACACTTTGAATTCTTCTTTATAGAATGTAATGCTTGGTACTATTTCTTCAGTGGTTTCATGGAATCTCGTTATAATTCGAAAGTCCAATCTTCATCTCCACCAATGATATACCATCTCTTTAATGTTTTGCTTTTGCTCACTCCCCATACTTTGTTTCAATATCAACGCATGAACGAGGTAGACACTCAATTATAATGAAAATTCACAGTTTAGGAAAATACATGGTTTCTCTCCTCTTCCCCTCCGCCTCGTGAGTCCTTCCCAAGCGTAATCCTTCTGCTTTATGCTGGAAAGCTACAAATAAGAGTGATGGTGATAACAATATGACGACTTTATTGATATTGTCACGAGAATGTCATTATAGAGTTTAATTCATCCAGGTAGTAGAACACCACCACATAGTTACATCCAATCGTCGGATCTTACGTGTAAAATTCACGGTGAGTGAAGTTTCAGGATTCTCTTGAGTCACTTCCTCAGCTCAAAACGGTGACCAATTTTAATAATCGAGGTTCATTGCAATCATTAATTCGATTTTGACTATTAACCCAGACCTGCGGTGCAGTTAACGGCATTTCATGGAGAAACTGCTTGGTCCTAATAGTGTAATTGTACTCGCAACACTCTACTTGAAGCTAAAGTAGTAGTACCTAATATACTGCACTGTTCCATTTATGTTTGAAACGTTTGTTTTTCGAATGTATCAGATTCTGTCGAAGAGTGTTGGAAGGTTCGAAAAAAGACAGGAATCCGATATGAACTAAGGATCCGTTTGACCAGAAATACCTCTGACTGGATTACGCCTTTGGATGCTCGGTCTTTCACGTCGCGTTTCCAATCTGGATCAGCGTGAAAAAATTCATTATATTTTTGTTCAAAAAATAATAACAATGCTGGGCACCATTTTGAGGACAAAAAAAAAAAACAAACAAATTTGCCGTCATTAATAAGAAAGTCACATGGTTCGAAAAAGGAGTCCAGAAAAGAATGTGCGAACGAATAAAAAACGGTCCTTACCACGAATTTCCAAAATAAATCCACTGCTCTGTCATGCCATAACATATTTTGACTAGATTTGAGCAGTAAAGTTGTGACGGTCACAATCAATGGCAAGAAACAAGTGTCACATTCGGTTATGAGCAGGTTGTTATGAGCTAGACAGTCATCCACAACACGCTATCTGACCCATCGATGCAGATTTAGGGGATCTGTAAAGTTGGGTAAATTTCATATCAGGCCATGCACTTTGTCGTTGTACGTAACCTCCCCTAACGCAAGTGACAATCTTTGTAACATAAATTCATAACACAGAAGACAGTTATGTTATCTGATATTGTCAATACTTTAGAACAGATGATTACACTTTCAATTCTTCGTGCGAAGAGGCCCCGGGTTCTTTTCCCGGACAAGCCCCCAGCCGTTACGATCTGGTGATGCCGGAAACGCGTCGTATTGTGGCCGTACTAACCTATTGTTTATAGTAAATAGGAATATTATGGTAATAGGTCTGCGTGTTTTTAGGTCTCTCTTTAACAAATTTAACGAGATACAATGTGGCGCTTTTGGGAACAAAGAATTCCACACATTCGGCAAATTATGTTTAAATGACCTGGGGGCTAGAGTAGAGTATTCTGGGGTTTCAAGATTGTAACGGGACTACTGACACGTTGGGAATGACTGAATTACGGAGTTTGGAGTAAAAAAAACAAAAAAACAAAACAAAAAACCGATAATCTTAGGAATGGGGTTAAATGCGCAATCGTTAGCAGCAATTTCTAATGTTTTAATTGTTAAATGTGGGTTTGGAAGGGGTTCAATAAGGGGAATATTATCAAATTTCCCGAGCCACATAAATGTTTCTACCACAAGGTTATACATTTTCCATTTCATTTCATTTTTTCATTTTTATTGTTTCTGTATGGCACAATATAATCAACTCTGATCACTTTCAGAAATAAACACATGATTCATGATAATTCATGGCTGATTTTGCACATGACAGATAATCAAATCATTGTGACAAAGAACGAAGACATAATGATAATAAACAAAAAGTGAAGGTACCATACAGGAGTATCCCCAGTAAGCCGAGCTTGATATTGGGGTCTCATACACAGATAAATAAATAAACAGTTTCAACCAACTGTCGGTTTACTTAACTACAAAAGTACTAAAAAAAACAACTAGTTTTACACAACAAAACATACACGGACATGTACGCAGGTGATGCTAAGAAAGAAAA
The DNA here is from genome assembly GCF_964275005.1 of Diadema setosum. Taxonomy (NCBI): domain Eukaryota; kingdom Metazoa; phylum Echinodermata; class Echinoidea; order Diadematoida; family Diadematidae; genus Diadema; species Diadema setosum. The sequence goes on from NC_092706.1 coordinate 8,770,220, forward strand.
ACAAAGAAGAAGGGGACAGCGATAATGAAAGATGGTGAGAAAGAACAGGGGAGAGAGAGAAATAGAAAGACTCCTCGTTCACTGTACAATAACGCACTGTGCAAATACAACACTATTGCAGGTGCATTCACCCTGTTGCCAGGTAACGGCTGGGTGTAGCAACGTACTGACCAGTTACTTACATCTGTATATACAAATAGAGAAACATTCCATGCCATGCCTACAACAGAAGGCAGAGTACAACATAGAATGAAGATGCTTCAAGCAACAAAAGACATTCATGTTCTGGATATGTTAATTAAGTCACTGATATTTAGCAGCAAGTATATGTTTAACAAATCTTTTAAAGGAACCAATCGTGCGAATTGCACGGGACTGAGATGGTAAAGAATTCCATACGTCTGGGCCAGTGTGCCGAATTGATTTTTTTAGCTAAACAAGTTCTGGGATTTATAAGATGAATATTGGAGACATTTGTTGTAGGGTAGGAGTGGATTTGTTTATTGAGTTGGAAAATATTCATGAAATAAGAAGGTAAACACTGAATGTTGTAGCGAAACATGAAGGTAGCAGTCTGTAAAAAAATAATGTCATCAATTTTCAGAATTTTATGCTTTTGAAATATTGGGTCTGTGTGAGCTCTATAATCAGTTCCAGCACAAATACGCATGGCATTCTTTTGGAGCAAAACTATTGAATTTGTACTACTGTATGAAGTTGCCCAGACAATGTTGCAATAATTTATATATGGCAAAACGGGTGAGTTATACAATACAAAAAGCGTTTCTACCGGAAGAAAATACCGTAATTTACGTAGAACACCAATACTGCGTGCAATAGGATTTGATATATGTCTGATATGATATAGACCAATTTAAATATTCATTAATAACAACACCCAAACATTTTATACATGATTTTTGTTCAATTGCAATATCATCTATGAGTAACACAGTATTTTCTGGATCATGATTTGTTCTTCTATAACCTTTAAAATGAATAAAACTCGTTTTCGACAAAATGAGAAATAACACGTTGCTCCGGAACCAACGTGACAATTTCGGTAGTTCAGTATTCAGTTTCGAAATAAGACTATTGTAATCAGCATGGGAAAAGAATACATTGGTATCATCGGCAAAGAGAATATATTGCAATGAATCTGACACATTAACGAAATCATTTACATATATCAGGAATAAAAACGGGCCTAAAATGGATCCTTGGGGGACACCACATGTTAACGGAAGACTATTAGTAGACTAGGCTCGCACTATAAGGTATATAGGAATTTTAAATACTAAGTTATTATGTCTGTGTAAATGTCCACTTTTCCAGGCAGATTCATCCCTTGGAAATTAACTCCACATGCAAAGTTGGATTAACCAGATTTAAAAGATTTGGACAAGACTTTAAAAAAAAAGTATTACTTTCAATAATCAACGATCAAAATGATGTATTAATTTGTGCCATCGGTACAACTTTTGTGCACAATGGAGCAGAAACCAATCTGTATATAGTGGAAGAACAATATCATGTGGCTTTATAGTGAATGGGGATGAACAGGAGACCATTCTCATAAACTTATAATGGGTTCAGAAATACACGTAATGCAATACGACAAATTTATATCGATGTATTATTACAGCAAAACATCAAAAAGGTTGCGGCCAAATGATTGAGAAGATGTAGTCAAAGCCAGCAAAGGACTGCGGGAAGAATGCAATAAAAAATAGAAATGCTATCTGAATGAACACGACCCTTTCAATAAAAGTACACGGTCCAGGGATTGAAGAGGGCGTTGTTGCATTGATTTTATAGTCTGAATGAAACCTATTTGAGTACATCGAAGGGGGGGGGGGGTCAATATAACGGCAATTTAAGTTCGTCTCTTAATTGGACGGTTGTCCATTAATAGTTCCGTCTCCATGATCATTTTGACCTAACATGAAAGCAAAAGAAAAAGAAAAAAAAAAGAATAACAAGAACAAAAAGGAGACGAAGAAAAGGTGCCACTTTATGCTCTTTTAACGGAATTTCGTTCCGTTGTTCGCGTGAAATAAGAAAAATAAACCATATAAGTCGAGTGGACGAAATATCAATTGCTATTTGAATGAAATAAAAGTGGATTTTCGTTTACTCGTTCAGGTTTAAAACGTCGTCACAAATACAACGTGTGCATGCAAAGTTCAAGGTCGTTTCTTGTTTTACTGCCAACATTCTCCGATAATATTCGATTATGCGATTTTCCTCAAACGTCACTAATATTGATGTATTCACTGGATCCACGAAAAGCATGTTTGGGATACATTTCCTTAGAATTTGATGCCTACATGTGTAATCGCGTTGATTGTCGTTGTGAGAATATCAAAATCGATGGCTTAATATCCTTGTGTGTTACGAACACTTTGATTCCATTGCTCAGCATAATTATGCATCCATACATAAATATATACACACACACACACACACACACACACATTATGCATATGCAATAGAGTGTGTGAGTGTGTTTGAGTGCATCATGGGCATATATTATGGTATGCAAGTGTTATCTTTCCTTCCTTTTTTGTCTCTCTTTCTCTCTCTCTCTCTCTCTCTCTCTCTCTTCGGAGACACAGAGTATGCTTTGTGTATATAAATCCTCGTCGTTGTTGTTGTTGTTGCTTTTTTTTTTTAGTTACTGTAATCTGTTCAGTTCTGCCTATTTTTGTGCTTGAACACGTGATTGCGCAAATGATAATGAAGCAACTCTTGTCGCATGAGATATGATATATTTTCCGCTCTAATTCACCCTCTACAGATATCTCTTCAAATAGGCACATAATCTTCAACATTTCACAATGCATACAAAATAAAGATGACTTTACGTTATACACGCACGCTTTATCAGCAACACTTTACCGAAATCGTTTTTCCTTCTTCTTCCTCTCCTTCATATTTTTTTTCTCAACATAATTGCTGACTATAGAACAGAAAGATCGCTGCAAATCCATCACCAGCAAAGGGAGAAATACAAATTTGAAAGCAAAGAAGATGACTACATACAACTAGCAAAACCGTTATGACAAAAAAAAAAAAAGCAAAGGTATTAAGAGACTGAAAAATTGTAAAGGATGGGGGGAAACAGAAAGAACAGTTGAGATATAGGTTTGTTTACTTTTTTCAAGCATTTCTGAGGGAAGGAGATGGTGAGAGAGAGAGAGAGAGACGCAGAGAGAAAGAGAGAGAGAGAGATTAAAAAGAAAGACAGACTTGCAATCTCATCATGGGTTCATGCATCCAGAGTGAGTTACATCGTTATTCTGTTCCTGAGAAAGAGCGCAAAACAACATCATCGATTTCCGTTTTTTTTTTTTCTCGAAAAAAAGAGAAATCTTTCTTATCCATTAGCCTTTGGCATTGACATCTATACATAGACTTTGTGATCGTTATAGAGCTAATGATGAAAAATACTGGCGCCTACCCCCTCCCCTCCCCCAGCAAAAAGGGCGATGTTGATGCTATTCCTTTTAATCTTTATACGACAGGTTTTTTTTCTTTAATTCCCTCATTAAAATTTTATAATATATGACAAATAGTCAGAATGACATGAGCTCAGGTCAACCTTGCTGGAAAGTGACTTGAAGGTTAAATCATCAATCCATTCAACTTTTTTTTTCTGATTTGTAGGAATTCGGTTACTTTCAAAGTGCACTCGTAAGACGATCTAGGGAATGTGCTTTCATATAAAAGTAGTGTGGAAGTTTTCTGAAGTTCCACTTCGTCTTTTTGGATGCCTACTGTGAGACCAACCTGATCTTCATGAGGTAGGTAAGTATGTGGGTCTGTGTGTGTGTGTGTGTGTGTGCTCGTGTTGGGATAAATTGTACAAGCATGAGATTGATTCACTGTTATCAAAATAGGCTAATTTCATAAAAACAGTGACTTGCCTTTGTAAATCCAAATGCAGCCACACATCTATTTTTTATGCCTCCGCCACGAAGTGGTGCTGGAGGCATTATTTCTCTTGTTTCTGGCTGCCCTTTTAGGCACTTGTCTGATATGATGCTTCGCTAGTGCTTTAGAAGTCAAGCAAAATTAAAACCAAATAACCGACCCAAGATTTTTTTTTTTTTTTTTTTGCATATACATAACGTGTTTTTTGTTTCACAGCAATGAGCTCCAATCTTAACACTTTAACATGAAACTACAGAAAGGGCTTACCTTTGTTATCAAATAACAGATTATGTAGACTTGTCTACGGACACACACATTTGATTTTGTCTCAAGATTTTAACTTAAGCCCTTTAGCCAGAAGCAAAATTTAGTGTGATATAAAAATGATGTTTTAGTTGTAACAGACATCTCAAAGTGACAAATACAATAATACGAACACTTTTATATAGGTATATACATATACGTGTATGTATATATGTGACCGTGCATCACAAAACGAACAAAAAGTCGCACCCCTTCATTTTACATGAGGACTCAAAAAAGGTGGAATGGGTCAACCGAGACAATCTTCAGTCTTTAATATTTTTTTTTAAAAAGAGCTATCCTTCTTCTTCATTATTCTTTAGTTTGAGATCATAACATGAATGAAAAAGTGTGTTTTCAGGAGTTTTTCTACAACCCTTTTTGGGGGAGAATAGAATGATAAGTATGTCTCAGAGTCCCCTTTTCATTTCTTCAAATCCTTCACACATTCTTCCCTTTTAAGTCTAATAAATATTGAAAGATAACTCTACTGCTCTGAAAGTTGGCATTAACCATGGACAGAATGTGTTGATAGAACATGCTCAATTTCAGCTTGATGTGATAATCCCTTCATTGATGTAGCACCAGTGGTTTACATCCTGTGTTTTGTCCCTTTGATTGCACGGTTAGCACGGCTGGGAAGAGATTAAGCGCTTGAATAGATCCTCTACTTCATAGCCTCTTTTCTCCGTTCATATTTTTTCCAGAGCGTGTGCTTTCTTTCCAATAGTTAGGTTAGGGGAGTCCATTTGAATTGAGTTATACATTATTTTAAAGCTTAGAGTCTGCTCTTAAAGAAGCTGGCCCTTAACTGAAAATCCATGTCTTGCGACTTTTTGTTGGTTTTGTGATGCAGTGTCACATAATGCATTTAAATTGTGTCAATGAAAATTAATAGACCAAGAGTATCACATAACAGTCCCCTATCTACCTTTTGTCTTCTAGACGAAGGTAATGCTTTAAAGACTTGATAAAAGGCAGCTCTATCTCAATTTCAATGAAACAACGTTAAAAGGCATGGTTATATTATAAGTGTGTCTATATTTCTGTGTTGTAACATTTCACATTTTTTTTTTCATAGACTTTGTAATTGCTTCAAAACGTAATATAGCTTTTCCCGTCCAATTCCATAAGATTTGCATTCGATTTAAGGAAATTCAAGCGATTTTTACCACTGATCTACTCCCGTGGTTCATCTTAATTCTTTGAACATTCAAATTCGTTTCATGTCATTAATCTTAAATTCTTTTTCATTCAATTTAACGACTAAAAGTTGTCAATTTCATGCCAGCTGGATAGACCTTCAATTTCACCCCAAGTACCAATTTCGATTTCATTTACAGGAACACAACTTCGCATTTTGAACGTTCGAATTCAATCAACATAGTTCCAATACGTTTCCACGATTATCTCTTTCCCCTGTGATATATTGGGTTATGATTTCATTTTAATTTCAAAGTTTCATTTAGCAATTACTCTTAATTTTATTTGATGTAGGCTCTACCGTTTTCCTATCTGTCGACCTTTATTCCACTTTCAATTAGAAGACAAATTGGTGTAACATTAATTTTACAGGGAATGGTAATACAATATATCGATCGTAATTTCTTTGCTCTATGTCCACATCCATATTTAAAGTTTGGATTCCATTCCTACATTTCCAGTATCTACATGATAAGTTACCACAATCGGCTGAGCTGTTAACCTGCTTCAGCAAAGGGTTTCACTAGTGATATAGTCTTGGTAGTTGTCAAATGCTTCACTCACCAATTCTGTCCGCATTCGGGATTAAATATTCCCCTCGAGCAGCCGCTTTAAGTCATATGTGAATAAAATGTACATACATGTATATGTGTTTGAAAGTTCAGCTATGCTAGCTATTAGCTATTATCAGGCAAAAGGCTAATTTCAAGGCACATTGAGATTGCACATTCAAACAGACGAGTAACTATAGGTTTCCCCGCCCAATTTTCTCAGATTTGCATTCGAATTAGTGAAAAGGCGTTCAAATTCAATCAATTTTGGTCACTGCTCTACTCTTGCGGTTCATTTTTATTCTTTGAGTATTCAAATTCATTTCATGTCATTCCTTTTCAGATTTTATTTAATTCAATTTAGAGAGAAATTAATTCAATTCAACAACTCTAAGTTGGCATTCAATTTCGCGTCAGCTGGGTAGACGTTCAAATTCGTACCAAATACCAGTTTCAATTTCATTTGTAGGAACACAACTTCGCACTTTGAACGTTAGAATGCAATCAACATACACAATTTCTACGGGCCTTTTTTTTCTACTGTCATAATGGATGATACAATTTAATTTTCATTTAAAAGTCTCAGTTAATTATCTTTATTGTATTGTATGTATTTCTTTCCTGTCGACCTTTCTTTCACTTTCAATTCATCTCTAACAATATGGATGTAACATTTAGGAAATCCCAGAATATCTCAGAATATCTTTGGGGTCCTATAACTTCCAAATCCATATTGATCCATTGTTATTCTATTCCATAGTTCTCAATGTCCATTCCATAAGTTGCCGCAATCGGAGCAGCTGTATAATAGTCCTAGTTCACCAAAGGGTTATATTGCCAGTTTGCTGGATGTCAAGGTCATGCTTCATCCACTAATTCTGTCCATATTCGAGATGTTCACGCATACTCTGTAATGTTAACAGCGGCTAAAATCGTGTTTGAATAAAGTATAAATGTATGTCTTTGAAAGTGGGGTTATACGATTTGATTGCTATTATGAGTAAAAAGGTCACATTTCAAGACGTATTAAGTTTGTATATTCAAACAACTGAGTAACTACAAGGAATAAAAGCAGGCAACGAGTTCAATACTTTGTGTTGTTTGCCTTATCGCCAATTTTAATACCTGAACGCTCCTCACGGCGGTGCAGATGCGAATTTGAATGTGTTGCACTTGCATTTTGAATTCGAATGCCGTCTTCACATCCCTATGTGAGAAATCTCATGAAATCTTATGGTGATGAAATTAAATTTGAATGAACTGGTTACCTTTTTGAATGTCGATCTCGGTGTTCATTCAAATTCACTCAAACTTGAATGACCGCATCGTTAAATCGAATGCAAATCTGATGAAATTGGGCGCAAAAACCTATACAAAGAATTTAGGCAACAACGAACAACACTGCCTATATGTTACAAATCTTTGACTTATCGTGAATTTGAATTCCGTACAGTTCTTCACGGTTGAGCTGATGCGAAGCTGAATGCGTTGCACGTGCATTTTTAATTTGAACGCCCTTTTTACACGTTTATTTGAGAAACTCATAAAATCGCATGCTGATGAAACTGAATTGAATGGGCTTAATGACTTTTGAATATTGATCTCGGTGATCATTCAAATTCACTCGAACTTGAATGATCACATTGTTAAATCCAATACAACTATGATGAAATTGTGGGGGGGGGGGGATTCCTATATATAATACTTAAATGCAATGTATTTCAAAAAGAAATCTTTTGGACATATCTGCACTGAATAGTGGAGATTCATGGAAACGTTCTTCTCGTAATTATATAGTTTCGAAAAAAGCAAATTTGTAATAAGGACGAATAACTGTTAAATCACACAAAGTTGATAATACTGATTATAATGACATAACGGGTTATAGCATGTGTCTAAGGATAAGGAGTCTTTGTAATCATCTGACTAATACCTTTCAGTGATGTCATTATGTCATTTCAATTCGATAAACATAACATACATGTAAGAAGACATAATATTTATTTAACATATATTTTTGCTCACACCTTGGCAGAGGACAAGGAACTGATTTAGAAAATCATGAGTACTACGCTTATTGGAATGTCTGCCAAAGGACATTTGGATGCTGTGGTGACCGACATGCTAACAGCCTCCTCAAAATCAGCTTTCGATGACGAATATAGCGACATTTTGTCTGTAGATGGGGAAACCCAGATCACCTGGTCTTGGGAAGTTATGACGTGGTCTTGGTATGTGATCTGCGAGCTTGTGATAGCAATTCTTGGAATCACAGGCAACGCTCTCGTCATCGCTGTCGTGTTTGGACGTCGTTCAAAGAGTCGCTCAACGGATATCCTCGTGGGAAATCTGGCGATAGTTGATTTTGTCACTTCGATCCTCCTGATTCCGCACCCGACAGTCAACTCTATTCCCAATTCACTGACGGGAGCTTTTTATTGTAAAGTCATTGAAGGTGAGTTTTTGATGTGGACAACTGTTACGACATCGATCTATAGCCTGGTGGCAGTGTCCCTTGATCGCTTTTTTGCTGTCGTTTTTCCGATCCAGTTTAGACGCTTCGCAAACCGCCGACTCGTCAATCGCATCGTTTGCGGGATTTGGGCTGGATCGAGTATCTTAATGGTTCGAGTTCTCTTCAACAACACTACGGGCGTGAAAGTGGGAAGGTGTGTGTATCAGCGACAAGAGCGAAACCTAGAAATCCTTTATGGGATTTATATCTTCGTCGTCCACTTTGCTCTCCCAACCGCTCTTATGCTTGGAACCCAGATAGCCATTGCTCGCTCTCTCCGGCGAGAAGCTGCCCGCTTCATGTCGAATGAGTCCACGGCATCGTTTCACAATATCGCCCGATCTCGAGTCCTCACGCTGACACTAACGGTTGTCCTCATCTACGTCATCTGCTGGGCTCCAGATCAAATAGCGTATTTGTCTTTCAATCTGGGACTCATTAATCCGAACTATGTGCGCAGTCCCCTCTCACGCATAACCACTGCACTCGCTATTTGTAATTCCAGCGTTAACCCGATAGTGTACACTCTTCGACATCCGCAATTCCGTGAAGCCGTCAAGGATTTCTTTAGAAACGCAACGAAAAGAAACACACCAATATTTGAGGATCTTGAATCACAACTCCGACCCGACAAAAGTAACCCTCCGATCGAAATACAGACAAAATAATCTATTCAAAATTCAGGTGCACAAAATATAGTAATGTAATACAAATCGATAAAGTGTAAGCGAATTGAGGCCAACACACAACACACGATATTTTTCTTTTTCTTTGAGGATGTGAGTACAGTGAGTATGGTTGCACAGTAACAGCCTTTTGGGCAGGTGAAAAGTTGTCTCATACTTGGATAACAGTCTGTTAGCACATTGAAATATAGCGGATTACCACCATGTTACAAAACGGGTCAAATGTTAAACAGAAGCAATTTTATGGCAAGACCTGCAATCCATCATTTTTCCCCCGAAACTAGATCCTGGTTATTGGTGCTGTGTGCTTTCCTCTTGTTCATTAACATTCACTGACAGAGAGTGGGAGTAAAGAAGTCTTAATTTTCATTCCTTCTTGTTTATCATAATTATGACCTTTTTATTTGTACCAGTTGCAGGATTTCCAAAGCTTCTTATAAATTCTTTAACTTTCAAGTGATTCTTGGAATGGTAACAATTTCTAGAAGATCAGTGAGTACAGTTTTATGATCTTGAAAGGTCCCTTCCTGAGTTAAAAAAAAATGGTACCGAGTAATTCAAGAGCATGAAAGTCGCTGATTCGATCTCAGCTATTACAAACCCATATCTGCAGGGTAGGGCAAGGCGTTATAGAGAACTTGTGTGGCCATTGAATTGTTCTTGCCAACTTCCCCTTGAAACTAAAATCGAGATAATGATTGTTCCGTTTTTGTTTTGAAACTTTATTTTTGAGGTGTACCCTTTTATACCGAAAATATTGGAAAGCTCGAAATAAACACGAAACCAATATGAATTGAGAATTCGTTTGATTTTCTCTGTCAGTCATTGATTTAATTTCTTTTATTTCATCTCTTAAAAGTATAGTAACAACATCTTTGTAATACAAATAAGTACACGACAATCTAATGTAAAGAAAAAATAAATTGTGGACCGATATACGATGCCGTGAATGTGATGACAAATGTAATTTTGGATATCTGGTCTATCGTGTCATGTTTGCAGTCCTGGTCAGGAGGGAACAAATCAACATTTTTGCTCACCTGAATAGCACTGGACACCGTTTGGAGTACAAAGAAGATACCATCCTTTTAAGGAAGTAATAGTTAGAAAGAAAGCTCAATGAATCGGTGACTTTGTTCCGTCAACAGAGGGGATTCGGCACAAACTTCCGATAACATGCAAATTGATGGTCTGCAAACGTCCAAACAAAAAAGACAGTAACGTAACATTCACCCATCATGGGTGAAAGTTCGCCAGCCAGTCAGAGCTGATGAAGTGACCCGGACTAGTCATGAATTACAGAAGTAAATCTAGTAAAACAGATTTGATCACTCATTGTTTTGACATATGAAGTTGTTTTGCCCAATTTTTACCATTATAACATCTTTTGGCTAGCTTTGGGCAGTAGGTTCTATAGTAGTGAAGGTCACTGTCAATGGCGTAACAAGTGTCACCCTTTTGTCCGAGCAGAATTTCACTTCAGTATAAGATGAAGCAGGGAGGTTGTGTAACACAGTTGAACCAAATGTTTTCAGAAAGTGCACTGGACTAGTCAAATCAGTCTGTTACGAGCTGGACATTCAACCGTCACTGTCCAACCCATCCATTGATGTGGAATGTTGGACAAATTTTATGTCAACTCATGTGACAATCCTTTAGGAGAACTCTTCCTCTTTCCATTGATACCTAATAATGTTGACAAATGTCATGCATGAGTGAGCACGTGAACTTTAAAGACAACAATGACAGATTGCACTTTTTTTTTTCTCCAAGTTTGTGTGTTATTGTGAAGGAGCAATGCATGTCTCACTGCATGGATGAGATCTGTCATTGAAAGTGGTCAAATCATCAGGACAGCCTGCATGATTGCAGATTCGTGTTTAGGGTTTCTTCTAATGTTTTATTGTTCATAACCTTCCACATGACCATGTTGTCGATAACATGGTCATTCCCACTGAAGCAAAATCATTATCCATTTTACTCTCTTCATATTCAAGACATGGTTGTCACTGGGAGTTATGTGTTGAATATGAACAGAGAAAAATGGACTGTGTGGGTTGGCCTCCGTGGGAGCGACCAAGTTATCAGACAAAAGGCCATGTTAAAGGTTATGGACCATAAAATGTTAGGAGAAAGCCTAAATACGAACCCTACACACAAACTCTAAACACAAACTTGCATTCGTAAAGGCTGGCGTATTTGGCAACTTTCATTAACAGATCTCATCCACGCAGTGAGACATGCATTGTTCCTTCACATGCAAACTTGGAAAAAGTGCAATTCATCATTGCTGTTTTTACAGTTCGTGTGCTCAGTCACGCATGAAAATTGTCAACATGATTAAGTATCAAAGGAAAAAGGAAGAGTTCCCCTTTCCTTACAACCAACACTGTGCTCTTCATATCTGAGAATTATGAAATGGTAGCCCTCCAAAGTTGGATTTCCTTTTTTTTATACGCTCTGTATATATATATATATATATATATATATATATATATATAATTAATATATACATATATATATATATATATATATATATTCATAACATCACCATTGCAAAAAAAAAAAACAAAACAAAACTAATAAATAAAAAAATTGCGTATCCGAGATTGTCAATTCTAACAAACACGTAGGGATAAAATTGTGAATCAATTCTTATTGCAAGAAGGCCCTACCTCGTTTCCGGACAAGCCCCTAATTTTTACGTCTTAGTTGTTCTTCAGTCATCCATCATACTGTCACCATCTGATCCATCCATCAATGACTAGCACTGATGAAGACTTAAGCGGATTTACATGTGACGATTGTGATATGTGTATGCAAACTTGGAAAAAAAGTTTGCATGTTATGATTATGTATGTGATGCAATGGTTAACTTGTGTAGTTAACCATTGCTCCGAACACTCTCCAAGCGAACCTTTTGCATATCCATTACAAGTTCAGTTCTGTTTCTGCATTCATTACCTTTTTTTTTTCTTCAAAACAGTATAACACAATCGAACAGTGTTGGCAAAGGTACTTAAAGTGTACCCGTCAATATGTCCATTATTGTCATGTAATATATTACAGTTACATGAAAACCGTGTAAAACAATGTCATACTTACGGACATCCACTTCAAAGTGAACTTTTAGAAAAATAATTAGAACTGTAAGGAACCATCTTCATCTTCGTAAGCGGGCTCTTCAATGAAAATGGCCCATCATAAAAGATACAAATGATACATTATAAAATGATACACTTTAAAACTTCCGATTCAATGAGTGAACGGATATGTCCGTAGCACTCCAATTTGCTATTCCGAAAATGAAATAAAAATCTTTATTATGAAAGTTCGCTATGCCGAATCGCGTAAATTCCGTATACATAGATGTTTGTTAATCCGAAAAAAAGAAGGTGGGCACTAACGAACGTCTCGAAGTACGAACCTTATTTCCATTTCGAAAGAGACAAATTACGCAAATCTACGTGTGATAGAAATGCAGGAGACCAGCCATCGCTACGTCAGGTCAACTTTGATGCTTCACGAGGATAATGGCCTAAGGATTTATACACATTGACAATATTATATAAATGAGGATACGTAGTATAGTGGCAGCTGCAGCTGCAGCATCAATAAAGGGCTTCAACCAAATGATCTAGAGGGCCATAAAGCAATCAAATGGCTGCGGGAAGAAAATTTAAGAGACAGAAATGTCGTCCCAAAACATATCCCCAAGGTACAACGAACGGGAATCCAAAAGGGCAATATTGTTGCGCTATAAAAGTATACACTATTATTATTATTATTATTATTGTATTGATTCAATCTCAAGCATCTTGAATGTCTCTTATGACTGACTAAACCCTACTTGTAAATTGAATACGTGGCAGATGGTCAAAATATTTTCAGTCTCAGTTAGTATCTTGATTTGACAGCTGTTCATTCGTGTTGATTGCTCTTTCCGCCTATTAAATACGGTTTCTTTAGACTCACAATTTGCTTGCTGTCTACCCGCGGAAACTTGCCTGTATTGTACGTGACCTACGTTGACTGACGCTATGAAATTCTCCTCGTCAGCCTTCATAACGGAGACGTAATAGAAATGGAGGTGATTATCAAGCTGTCCAAGAACGTCCTCGTAAATGCACGGTCCGGATTTAGCCCTTTGAAAGAAAGAAAAATATAATGTAAGTTTACTTCTTCAGATTTATCAATCACCACAAACACACCGTTTGTATAAAGGCAAGGGTGAGGTGGGGGAGAGTACTGTCACAAACAAGGTTCAAGAGTGTGGGTATCTTGTTTTACTGATTGCACTGTCGCATTATACAATGTTCAGTTTCAATACTCAAGACACCTTTTCTTAAATTTAACTGGACATTAAACATGAATACAGGTTTTGCGCTTTATGATACTCATTGATACCAATGTTATCATTATCATCATCATTATTACTATTTTGGAAATAGCCAAATGGAGCTGAAAGAGAGCGTATAATGGTCAAAAGTGTCCATCAACGTTTTCAGGAATATGTGTTTTTGTTTCTGTTTTTTTTTTTGTTGCTTCATTTCAGTTCAACATGAAATCATCTCAATGGAAGCACGCTACGCGTTTAAAACGTTTGCGTTTCCTCTGTGTATGCGACAGCGCGCTAGCGTAAAGTGCTCAGTGAGAACTCGTGATCTCAGATTCTGTGGAAGATGAAAACTTTGATCCATTCAACTCGGCTGCGCCTCGTTGAATGGATCATTTCATCTTTCACCTCATGAAGTATTCTGTCCATTGCACTAAAAAACATTCATTATTTGTATAATATTCATACAAAATAAAACATAATGTGAGCTTGAGCGTGTATAGTGAACGTTTTATCTTTCTTTCTTCTCTCTCACACACTCAGAGAGGTGGTGCATGCATGATATTATCAATGCATGATAAATTATTGTTGTGTTGTTTTGTCTTGTTTTTGTTTTTGTTTTGTTTTGAATCATTAGGCCTACTAGAATCTAGGTGCTCGGTTCTGTGTTTGCTTGTTTTTGACCACGTAATTACTAAGTACGTGACCACGAATGGCAATGGCGCAATGTGATGTAATTTCCGATCTTATACCCGTCATGCGTGCTCTCTTCATCTACAGCTAACTCTTCAAAGAGCCAAATAATCTCCAAGATTGCACAATGCTTACAAAATAAAGGTAACGATAATCTAAAATACACAATATATATGATCTATTTCGGGAATACATTTTCTTCGTCTTCTTCGTCTCCCTTTCCTTTTTTTTTTTTTTCTTTTCCTTCTTCTTCTGTAACATCATGATTGTTATTAATTATAGTACGGACCAATAGTATTCCAGAAGGATCAAGGCAAATTCATACCAGCGTAGGGAGAAGCAAGAATCTGAAAGCAAAGAAGATGACTTTACACTACTAGCAAAATCCTTAATGGTAAAAAAAAAATGCAGTGGTATAAAAGAGACTGATGATCTATCTAAGGAGGAAAAAAAAGTAAACACAAGGAAAAAGAAAACAGTTGAGATTTACATATTATTTCTGGGCGTATTTCTAATGGAGGGAGAGAGATAGACCAATAGAGAGACAGAGAGTAGAATAGAGAAAAAAATGATGAAATAGAGGCACTCGAGAGAAGTTTATGCACCCAGGCACTCTTACTGCACTATTGATCTTTTAATGACAAAGAGTAAAAAAAAATAAAAAATAAAAACATCGATTTTTGTCTTCCTCGGAAGAAATTGTATCGCACATCCATTAGCTCTGGCACTGTAATTCATGCATGGATTGATGATAATTATAAATTTGATATTGTATCATATAAGCGCAAAAAAAAAGAAAATGAGATGATGATGCGTTTATTTGTCATCTTCATCTGAGGAAAATCTCCTTGCATTCCCTTCGTGAAACTTTATAAGATATGACAAATAAACAAAATGAGAGAGAGAGGTGAATTCTTGCTGACTTTGCAGGGAATCCGAAATGACTTCAAGGTTAGATCATAGATGTCATTCCTGACTTATAGCATTCAAGTATTTTACTTTGCGATGTGCGTTCATATAAAAGCAGTGTCGAAGTTTTCCGAAGTTCCATTTTGTCCTTCTGGATGTTCACTGCGAGAACAGCCTGAACTTCTTCATACGAGGTAAGGTTTAGTGTGTATGTATTTGTTTCTGTCATCAGAATATCTTACTACTACATACCGCAGACGTCTTTAGCGTGTTTTTTTTTTTTTTCGTTGTGAAATGCAAAGGCAGGACACACTCATTTTATTTTATTTGGAGGTTTATTCCTTTGACTGTTTTCCTGTTCTATAAGTTTCTAGTTGCCCTAATATATTTCAACCTTGTGCAAATTGTCCCTGTGGTGCTATGGAAGCCTTTCGTCATATACACAACGGATTGCTGTTGTTGTTTTTAAATATCCTACAATCCTGAATAGCTGTACTCTCACACGATACTCGAGAATGTGGTGACCATGTGTATCTACTAGGCATAGAGAGGTGCGCGTACGCATTATTATTTGGTTTTCTATCAAGAATATTCAATTGAAATTTTCAGTCATAAACGAAATTGATATGACAAAGCTAGTAGACTTCTGCATATTGGTGTGACAGTCTCCCCACTCCCTCCCCCAAGAATGTATGTACAAATACATACAAACACACATACAGATAAGTATGTATTGTGTCCATAGAAGTAAGAGATAAAGGACGTTAATACAGCATTCTCCCATCTAATTTTGTTCTTTAGAAGATTTGTCTTGAAGTATCGGTGAAAGACAAAAGAAAAAGAAAAAAGAAGAACCAATTTCTGAATCTCAGTTCAATTTCAAAATTTCACAATTGACAGGACTTGTATCTTGTTTGATAACACAAGACTACTTTTAGAAATAAACTTTATAGTCAGCCTTTACCAATTACTTTGAAATCAATAAGTTTGGAAATTGTACATGTGTCACGGGCTTGTTCTGAACATTATATCCTATAATGCACAAAATAACAAGCTTTCACAGCAACGAACATCCACACTGAATAATGAAGATTCATTGAAATGTTTTTCTTGTTAAGTGTCCTTGGCTTTTATTATTAAGATTCGAACACTTTTCGAATAATTTGTTATAACGAAATAATTATAATGAAAAAAAAATCACGCAAAGAATGAAGATTGAATGTAGTCGTGAGATCGAATGATTGTAGTGATCTGCATGATATTGGATATTGAAAGACATGACAGAAACAAAAAAAGACAAAAGAGAAATGATTTGTCTTACGCTGTACTTTTACAATTTGCTTTGTAACTTCAGATCACAAAAAATCAGCTTTCAAAACAATGAGTGCATCGCTTACTGCAGTGTCTGCAAAACCACACTTCAATGAGGTATGGACCGAAACGCTTACAGTTTCAGCCCAGTCAGGTGCCGATGAGAATGGCAATTTTTCGTCCGTAGCAGAACGAACCCTGATCACTTGGTCTTGGGAGGTTATGACGTGGTCCTGGTTTACGTTCTGTGAGCTTCTTATCGCAGTTATTGGGATTACTGGCAACGTTCTCGTCATCGCTGTAGTGTTCGGCCGTCGCTCGAAGAGTCGCGGAAAGTGCCGCTCAATGGATATCTTCGTCGGGAATCTGGCGATAGCTGATTTTCTCACTTCGATCATTTTGGTTCCGCACCCAAAAGTCAATTCTATTCCCAATTCATGGACTGCAGCATTATTTTGTAAAGCCGTGGAAAGCAATTATTTGATATGGACAACGATTACGGCGTCGATCTATAGCCTGGTGTCAGTGTCCGTTGATCGTTTTGTTGCTGTCGTTTATCCGATCCATTATAAGCGCTTGATCAATCGCCGACTTGTCAATATCATTGTTGGTCTCATCTGGGCGGTATCAAGTGTCTTTATGGTTCAAAACCTCTCAAACAACACTACAAATGCGATAGTTGGAAAGTGCGTGTATCGGAGACCACCGCGAAACCTTGAAATCTTCTACGGTATTTATATCTTCGTTGTCCAGTTTGCTATCCCGACCATCATCATGCTTGCAACCCAGATAGCCATTGCGCGCTCACTCCGGCGGGAGGCCGCTCGCTTCGTGTCGATTGAGTCCACGGCATCGTTCCACCAAATCGCCCGATCTCGAGTCATCACGCTAACATGCACGGTTATCATGATCTACTTCATATGTTTTGCTCCGGACCAAATAGCATATATGGCTTTTAACCTTGGACTCACTCCGTCATATGATATTCGCAGTACTTTTGCACACGTTCTCGTCGCACTCGTCACTTGTAACTCATGCGTAAACCCAATAGTATATACCCTTCGCCACCCACAATTCCGTGAAGCCGTCAAGGATTTCTTCAGGAATACAAGCAAAAGAAATACACCAATTTTTGAGGATCTGGACCCACAATTCCGACCCGAAAAATGTAATCCTAGGATCGAGAATGCTTAACTGTTTGTTATTCTCCCACGCGTTGTCAATTTACCGGCATACTATTAGAAAGATGAAATCATCACGTCACAACCACGTACACAGAGCAACACACATTAGTATGATGGACACTAAATAATGTAGTATTAACAGGATATATTATGTAATGCACCTGACTGCTGTTAGTACCCCGTTTTCCTTTCTATTTTAGCTTTCCCTTATGGCAACTGTCAACTGTCAACAACTGTCATTTCAAACATGATGAACATTAATGAGGGCAAGCTACGCGGGCTTGTTGCGTGTAAGGATTTTCAAGCACGCAGGATATGGACTTGGGGGAGTTTCACATTCGTCTGTATGGGCCTACCTGCCGGACCCGTGCTACTTACGTTTTATCCGTATGACCTGCGTGTCAGGCCCAAGTGTGGCGCGTGAGGGCTGACAACTCGGTGAAGAAATCCCAATATGGCAGAGGTCCCACAGAATGTCATTAGGGAGCTTTAGATTTGCGGTGCGGACGTTTGAGACGATGAGTGCGTTGGATGTTCTCCTCTCTCCCTTCGTCGTGCTGAAAAGTAGCTTCAGATTACGCGGAGACACAACCTACACAAGAAATAAGAAAATAAAATAAAATAGAATGGAGCCTATGAAAACTTAGAGGACGCAAGCTATAGATCGAGTTTGAAAGCGATTATGCGCATGCTCAGAACAGGTTTTGTTTTTTCCCTCTGAACGTCCCCGTCGAAAAAAAAAAAAAAAAAAAAACACCAAAAACTCTTGATCATCTTGGCCGAAGCCGACTCTCACTGTTACTAACCAGCAGAAAGGCAGTAACTGACCCTCAGCATGAACGCAATTTGCTCATATAGCTCGCTCCACGCCCGCAGAACTGACCACCTACACGGATGTTTTCAGTATCAGCACCATTCCTTGCCAGTAAACACACAAGTATTATGCTCGTAGAATGCCCGCAGATGACACGCATGTCCGGCGCATAGGCATTGATCCACGGGCAACGTACGTACTTCAAGCAGATTAACTGCCTGCAGCGCGCGGCTGCGAGCACGCGAACGATTTGCGAAGGATTTGCCATTTGCGTCCTTCGCAAATCGTTCGTGTGCTCCGTTATTGCTATACATTTTTTTTTTCCAACTAAAATAATCGTAACGTATATTCAAATAACGTATATATTTGCAACTAAACGTGAAATAAGGAATAGTCTGGGGTTCGTCGAAATATAAAGCACGAGAGCAAAGAATGATTGCAGGGTGATGAAGCCCTAACTATTACTGTCAATTATTGAAATCTAAAAATAGTGCATGCAGAAAAGTATATAAACGCAGTGAAGTCCGTATCTTAAGACCGAGAAAAAAAGGGATAAACATATTCTATTTCATCAAATAATATATAAAAACCTGCGTGCATTTAGATACGCTCAGCAAGCGATATCGCCATCTCCAAAAGGGCTAATGTTCCATTTATTGTTGTTGTTGTTGTTGTTTCTCCCAGACTGAATTGAAAGAAAGTGAGTATAGGCCCTACTGACAAAAAAAAAAAAAAAAATGCCGACCAGAGTTATGATATAGATAGCAAAGTGGGGTAGTTGGTGTTCTTTTTGTTGTTGATGATGTTGCTGATTTTACATAAAAAAAGCAAATCTGTATCACCTCTATTTAGTGTTGTTTACATGGCAACAGCACGAACACCAGGAGGGGCCTATTTTACCCTATTCTAAGGTATCGGTGCATCCGATGCATTGGCACCATTAGATCATTTTCCAGATTCGAGGGCTACAATCGGTAAGTAAAGCTGAACGCGGTTCCACATCTCTGTATACAAAAATAAATATCTATATGTATAAATATGTATTATATGATATGAAGTGTTTCATTGCAAAATGAGCTAAGCGATATTTTTGAACGTTTCAAAGAAAAGTACATTATCAGATAGAGCAAAATTAAACCTTTACAGTAATACCTCAGTTGTAATATGACAAGGAATATCCTTCAAGTTATGATGTAAAATATTCTGTATGTTCTCATTATGTTCTTTGTTTTCTTAACATTTTAAATCACAAATATCTCAACTAAAAAGAATGGATGAAGCTCATTTTGGAATAAAACGAAACATGGTCGTGTGTGTGTCTGTATTTGTGTGTGTGTGTATGTGTATGTGTGACCGTGTATGAAAAACCCACGAACAAGACGCACCCCTTGATTTAACGTGAGGACTCAAAAAAGGTGAAGTGGGTCAACTAAGTCAATCTTGAGGTTCTCACATTTTCTTAAAAAGTTATTATCCTACATTTTACCTAAGTTTAGGATCATTAAATGAATGAGAAAATGTGTTTTCAAAAGTTCCTTTACAATGTTTTCTTGTTGTTGTTGTTGTTGGTAGATATATGTGATCAGGTGTGTCTTAGAGGCCCCTTCTCATATCTTGAAAATTCTTTGCATTCTCTTCACTTTCAACTCTATCTCTTGAAAGAAGAATGTTACCGCTTAGAAAATTGGTTTCAATTATGGACAGAATGTGCAAACAGAGAATGTTTAATTTCAGCCTAATGCGATGATCGTTTCATTGCTGTTGCTCCAGTGGTCTATATCCTGATTTTTGTCTTATTCAACGCACAGCTTTCACGGCTTGGTTGAATTAAGTCCTTGAACAGTCACTGTACTTCAGAGGACAAGTCGGTACTTGTCTGGGTATTTTATGTTGTTTACGTAAGCTTCACATATTACACGAATCTCCATCGATCTGAGCACTCGCGAACACCTTTCGTGCAAACCGGTTATAGGCCTACGAACCAGAGCAGTTCCCTCAGACCCGAAATGTTGTATTTAAAATCAAAATAACAGAAGCAGGCAAAGACAAAAAATAAAATGAAATGAATTATACAACAAAAATCCCCATATACCTGCACATGCAAACTTATTTGCTGGTTGTTGTTTTTTAAGCGGTATTTTTCTGCTATAAGCATATACGCACGTGCAACTCGTATGCAATAGAAATTTCGCGTTATTCCACATGGATCGGGTGTCTAAAATGACAAGGAATGATTCTACCAAGTTTCAAGTCAATCAGACTCAATATGACGTCATACAGGCCCGTCAAAGTTCAAATTCCGCGCGCGCGTCAATGGCGAGACACAGGGCATAAAAAACCGCTAATTTTAAATCCGATTTAACTCGTCAGGATGGACGGTGACACCCACATTTTCTTTACATATTCTGAAAGCTGGTGAGCTGTACATATTATTTCATGGGTGCCCGATGCTGACAAAATGATTAACAGGTTTCAAATTCCTTAATGAAAAACAAAAGTAAAATAAAATGACGCCATCAAATTTCAAGTTCACTCGAGCGTATCTCACTTATCCTTTAAAGATTTTCACCCAAACTTCAGTATGCTGTAGCTTGTTGAATGTTCCTTCAGTAATGTGTATCCAAATAATTTGATTGGATGACGTCATCACCTCATAAAAATGGATTGAAAGTAACCTTGTCAAATTTGACCAGTTTACGTGTTATCTCTATGGGAGTGCAGTTTTTCTGGAAATGAAAATTGACATGACTGTCTTTATCGAGCACTAGCTAAATAACCCGACGTGAATTTCTCCCAGATTTGAATATGTTGTTGCTGGCACTTTGGGCTATCGTAATAAACCCTCTGTTTTGTTTTGTATACAACGTCACGATCATGTCGAAAAACTTGGTTGAAATTGGCACTTCGATGTAGCGTCATTTTGCTTAATACACAGAGCCTATGAGGGATGAAATAGCTTTAATGGATAGCGCATCGGACATTTAATCTAAAGGTCCTGGGTTCGAGGCTCACCCCAGCCAATTATTTTTTTTTTAACCCTCATTTTTTTCTATTCCTTTTGGTAAGTCTTATCCTCCCTTCCTTACTTTATCTTTTTCGATACTTTTATTCTTCTCTTTCAAATTTCTATACAATATCTAAACTTTTTCTTTATTTTTCTTTCTTTCTATACCACTTTCTGTGCAATAGATCAAGAACAACAAGTCCTATAAACCCAATAGCACATGTATAGTTCATGAAACGAACATCATTTCATAAAACAACAACTTATACTTCCTCTGACACCATCATGGGTAGGGAAATTAGGGTCAAAGGTCAAAAGTGTTTAATCCTGTATCTTGGTGAATACATGTCCCATCTTGCCCACATTTTGGACACGTAAGGACCATGTTGCAAGAATCATTTCATAAATAACAACTTTTTGCTCAGATGTCATCTTGGCTGCGTAAAATGGGGTCAAATCTCAAATATACCTCATTCCGTATTCTTTTTAGTGTATATGGTTTCACCGCCATATTTTGCACACACATGGGCCTCGAAAGATGGATCATTATTTGTTAAATAACGACGCTTTGGAAGGACTCCATTTTGGCTGTGCAAATGAGGTTCAAAGGTCAAATATTCTTTATTTTGTATCTTGCTTACTAAATGCTCACATTTTTGTAATATATGGACCATGTTGCCAGGATCATTTCATAAAACAACGACTTTTGACTCAGATGCCATCTAGGCTGTGCGAGGTATAGGGCCTATATAGGGTCAACGGTCAAGACTACTTTGTCCTGTATCTTGGTAATTACGCGTACAAACCCTATCACTCCCATGTTTTGCACACATTTACCCCATGTCATATGGATCGTTTAATGAAGTAACAACTTCCTAATCAGACGCCATCTCGGCTGTCTAAAGTAGGGTGAAGGATCAAACAAATTTCCGTCTTGTATTTTGGTAAATACACGCCCCCATATTTTGCACAGGTAAAGACCTTGTCAACAGTCAAGAGGGTCATTTCATAAGATAATGGCTTTTTCCTCAGACGCCGTCTTGTATGCCAAAATGAGATTCAATTTGTCTCTTTGTTAACATAATGTGCCCTTTCCATTTTAAATATGTAGGCATGACAGGTTTGATTCCCTTTTCTTCAATGAGAATCTTAGAAATCATTTATATATCGGATCACCTAATTTGTCAGGCTTGACAGATTCTCGAATCAAGCTCCATATTGTGTCTGCTTTACGGTATTGTATGATATGTTTGATCAGTTTTTGTGCAACATTGATATTGAAAGCCCACTTTGACATTGACAATGACATCGAGTTGTATTGGTTTTAGTGCATTCGGCAAGGGAGATGAAAATAAGGTCCAAACGTTCTTTTTTATAGGAAATATATCCTGTAGGTATCATAGTTCATCAATGCCAAAAATATCAGTTATGACTCTATAAGCTGGAAAGTGATCATAACCTCACATTGCCCATGTTTCTAGCTAACAAAGTGTTTCTATGACACAGGTTGAAGGTGCCCCTGTGTTAAGACCATAATAATTTATGACAATGTGTGACCGTAGACTACATCGTTGTGTACTACAGTTGATACCCTTTAATAAACGGCCTCTCTGCCATCTGTTAACAGAGACGTTATTCCTGAGACATAGTGTGAGAACTGGTTTGTCTTGACTTGCTGGTTCGTCGTGACGTGTGTGTGCCATTGTCTGTTCGCGAGACCAGCAGGACCCACGTGCCTTACCACAAACGGAGCTCTATAGTCCAGTAGGCCTACGAGTATTTGTTTGGTAGATACTTGGTTTTCTGCAAATCAATATATACATAGATTGAATAATCTTGAACATGGGAAACATACAAAGTACATGAAGTATATTTGAAACAGAGTCGTTTGACTTGCATAAACAACGATATAAAAGGAAATTAATGATATTACAGTATGCATGTCTATGCAGCTGGGATTACAATAACAATATTGTATTTAAGAAGTGATAATGCAGAGGGCCGCCATTGCAAGCATTGCTTGAAAAGATGGCCGGCACGAGGAAAAGGTAGGTAGGTAAATTGGTAAACAATACAAATTCTGCTGCGAAGATAGCAGGGGAAAATAAACTCTGATGAGTGATGGTGGTGAACGTGCGTGCGAGTGCTTGAGAGTGCACAGGGACAGATAGGCTGGGATTTAGAATGATAATTTTGGTTTGCTGGAAGATGGGATGACTTACGATGTTGCTACTATCGGGAGACCGACATAAGTCATATGAATTATTCGTGCTTAATTCGTATTTGAAGTATACTGTGATAAAATAGGCCCATGCCTCTTTAAGTTTGCTTTGAATGAAAACAAGGAGGCACACTGTTTCAACTCCTCAGGAAGAGTGTTCCATGTATCCTGACCGTGACGTCTAATCAACTTTTGAGCAAGTAAAAGCTTTGGATTACTTAAATGAAAATCATTGGAACGACGGGTAGGGTATGAGTGAATGTGATCGTTAGTTACTAGGGCATTATGGAAAAAATGGTAATAAATTTCGAATGTGTTTAAACATAAATATAGCAGTTAGGTATGAATGTATATCATAGGCCTTTAGAGTTTTTAGGCGATAAAATATGGGATCAGTGTGAGCCAAAAAATTTGAATGTGTGCATATACGAAGAGCCTTTTTCTGAAGAAAAAAAAAATTGTGTTCAATATGGTTTTGCTACAGTTGCCCCATACAATATTACATTACATTACATATGGTAGAAATAAGGTGTTGTATAACATCATTAAAGTTTGATCATTAAAGATAATAAAAAGTTTTGCTACCTCAAAAGTTTCCTTGAATTTTCTTGTCTTAGTTTGTGTTTCAGGTTAAAGTACCTTTCATATAACTAACATTGTGAGACTTACTCGCCCCAAAGTGCTCTCATGTCATAGTAATCATGCAATTAACTGCGACCAGCAGCCCCATACGCATAGCGACCAGCAGTCCCATACGCATAGCGTAATCGGGCTTCCCATTGTAGCATTCAGGATCATGACAGATTTAGTATCGCAGGATAAATGTTAACTTAAAATCCCAAAAATTCTTCAATTTGAAGACTTACCAATTAAGGTGAAGTATTGAAAACAGGCTTCGGGCAACGTTTGGTTCTGCCTATAGTCCCTTTCTGTTCGAATTGATGACTGAATGTGACTCGGCCGAGAGGATCTTGGGAGAGCTACATACACTGAATACTACAGCCAGTGCATGCGAACACATCACATGCGCACAAATTTCAAAGACATCAACGGATAAGATGTTTGTGTGCGCATGCGCTGGCCGTAGTAGTCAGTGTATGTAGCTCCCCCAAGAATTGAGAACTGAGCCCCCAGAATATACCCCTTTCTAGAAAAAAATTGGGAACGCACATGGCGTACAGATGAACGCCTGAGTGTGTGTGTGTAGGGGGGGAGGGGGGTCCGCTCATATCATACTAAAGGTAGGTCACAGGTTCATATGATCTAATTAAGTGCACAGCATTAAGCTTGAGACGTTAGTGAAAATGTAGCGCACTCCCGGGTGTTCACAATGTCATGCAATACGCACGTTGCTGCGCCACGTGCAAGTTGCATCATTAAAAATTTACCTCCATGGTCGTTTTCGATGCATCTCCATCGCAGTAACAGACTCTCACCTTTAAATTATTTGTATACAAATGTATAATACCCTCCGGCACGAAAGCGTGTCGGTATAACAACAGCATGGATGCGAAAATAGATCTGCTTCGCGATCGTGTTTTTCGTATCGCGTCCTTTTCCATTGACTAAAGTTTCTCCGATCGCTGGGTCGAAGTACTATTTCGGTTTACGTGCATTGATAGAGTAGCCCCAAAGACATCACGTCTGCCTCTTATACCACGGTTTTAGGTGTAATGCATATCAATCTATTGAATTTACTTATGATAAGACAAAAATCTTTAGTCATCGATTCTTTCGCTGATAAAGAAAACATAGGAATATGAAGAGTTTGTTCGCACAAACCGATACGTCCTTTTTGTTTAATTCCTTAAATCACGATTTTTCGGTATAATGTTGGCGTAGAACGCGAATGATATAGAGATCATAATCTTATTATTTGAATGTCGGTTACTTGCGTTATAGAAGGTCTATTTGTTGAAATTGAAAGTTGTTGAAATTTGCACAAAGAGGAATTTATTAGGAAACTTTGTAGTTTTTAATGAGTTTTGCGTCAAAAAACGATAAGTCCACTTCTTGTTTTGTTGCAAAAGCCGTTAAGTTCATCGCTCGGGGTATAAAATCGGTGGGTTGCAAGTCTTCTCAAGTTTTTAGCAATGCTCATGAAGTTTAGCACACACATATCGGTTTTGGGGATTGAGATTTGCAAGACATTTTGTTTTCGAATGTATTGGAAACTGCGTTGACATGGTGACAGCATATTGTTGCCATAAATCACGGAATAGCTTTTAGTATAAATCGAGGCACTTCCGCATTTTTTCGAGCAGTGGTCATGGCCTTTGATAATGTGAAAGTCACATTCTTTCATGGCTAAAAAAATGCGTTGCCATGGCAGCAGCATATTACGGCGATTGATGGCGTTTTCACGAACCGACGCTATTTCGTTTTTGAGCGAAAATGCAATTCTGAGAAAATCGCGTTTAAAGATCTCACAAGTTTTAGACAACGTTTTCAATGACTTTTCCTGTCTTGTGTGTGAAAATTTTGACAGGGTGATGAGAGTGGAAGTTGTTCTTCCTATCCATAGTGTAATTTTAGTGTGAATCCAAGAAATTTACGATATTTCTGTCTTCAAACTCACTGCGTCGGTTCGTAAATCCATCGTTTCTTGCGCGCACCATAGGTTATGTACTTAAGCGCGGGTCTCACGAACCGACGTAAGTTGTATTACGCCGGTTCGTGAGACCCGCGCTGTAGGGCCTGCACAATAGGTAACGTGCAATACGCGTGTATTTACGAACCGTCGCTATTTCATTTTCGTATGTATTTACATACAAATACTATTAGGGCTATACCTGCTTATCAACAATAACCTTATTAATTGAAATTAATTGTCATGTAATGATTGTTGTGATGATTACAATACATTCAGTGATAATTAAGATGATAATACAAGCCAGTTTCTCTTAATTGTTCTAAAAAGCGTGTTGTCATTGCTTTCATCTTCATTTAGTATTGTTATTAGAGCTGTCGTTGATCGTTCCAAATATTTCTTTGCCCCCTTTTTTTGTGGATATATTATTCAACACTTTTGCATGTGGACATCTATCATTAGGTAATACATATACTCGGTATAATGTGTTTCATATTTTTTACTTTTTACTGTTTTTTATACTTTTTTAACTTACTTTTTTATTTTTTCACATTATTTTTAATTCAAATTGAGTTCACTTCTTTCATAAGAATTATGAATGTTTGTTCTAAGATGAAGGATACCGCTAAAAATTGGGAAAAAGACGTGCCAGTCAGTAATAATTACTTGCATTCACTCATCTTTCATACTCATGCATTCTGTTATTTGTGACTTTTACTTTGTCACAATTTTTATCGGTGTCATTTTTGTCATTTGGCTAGCATGCGAATTCACTCATAATTCCTCATTTTCCATCTTTCTCTATCCTGCTCAACAGATTCTATGATAGCTGCACTTGATATGAAAACATAAAACTCATCCTGCATGCACTCTTCGAAACTGATAAACTCCTAGAAATACAAAAATATCAGCACTATCAGAATTTCAAGCTTCATTTTAAATATGTAATAATGGTCATGTTTTATTATGCCTTTTGCAGCAATATATTGAAGAGGTACATATGTAATCGAAGAAGCATAGGTCCTCCATAAAATATCAAATTTGAATTATTCAGAGATGAGTAATGACAATGGGAAGGAGGGGTGGGGAAATTCGGCCAAAATGTGTGTGGCTAAAATAATTAAAAAGAAAGGTCATCAGCAAAACTACGGGGTGGATGCAGACGAATTTTCATGTGATGACTAAAAAAAAAATGCAGCTAAAGAAAAAAAAAAAAAGGACGGTGGAGAGTGGCCGAGGCTAATTTGACTCCCCTCCCCCCCCCCCCCACCGAAAAACAAACAAGCAAACAAACACCACTGTTTTACAGCACCTTTAAAGGACTCTTAATGTTTTTGTTTGTTTTAAAAGAAACGTCTCGAAGTAAAGAATTCCATATTGTAGGCGAAATGTAGACCGATACAGTGTATAAAGTGTCCATCCCAAGCTATTAAAGAAAAAAAAAGCAGATTATGAATATCATTTAAAGCAAGAATTTCAGTGTGTTTAATCATCTTTAGTTGAGTTGCAAATGACATGTACATAACAATAAGAGCAGTAAGCTTCGAAGCGCTCCCAAGCCCTTCTATATTTAATTATTCATGTGTAAAGGTAGCGCCAGGGCACTCCGGTGGTCTAGTGGTTATGACGCCGGTCTAGTAATCCAGAGGTCGTGGGTTCGAATCCCGCTTGGGCTGCCTGTGATTTTTTTTTTTTCACAGCAGCCTACAAACTGCACACTGCAGTTGTGTGTGTTACTACGGATGGAGACAAATCAATAATCTATTATTTTAATATACAATGTTTGACATCCTTTTTGCAATCACTTTCTTTAATTGTAAATTTAGAGACATAATGAATTATTATTAAAAGAAATCATATTTCTGTGTTTTGTTGTGAGTTTGCATGGGAACATACACGTATCATAATTTACAGTTTTAGTTAAATAAAGAACATCTTAAAACAGAACTGTCTGGTGATGGTTGAATAATTATGTCAGTTTGTCCTATCAGTTACATGGAGTGCATGTTCCCATGTTTATAAGAATCATACGTGACACATTCAGAGTGGGTTGAAGACAACAAAATAATAAATAAAAGAATAAAGGAGAATAGAACTTAATCTGATTACAGCATAATCTAATATTGCCAATGTGCACTTAGAAATCTATCAAGATTTATCACAAGGTTATGATTACCACACAAAACCTTCAAGATTTATTATCATGAAATACATACCAATGAACACTTAAAAAAATCTAACATTCCATATCCACACGAAGCTTTCCTTGATATAAATGTCTCTCTGTAGTGTTATTAAAGTGTAGCAAAATTGTAATTACGACATCACAGAATGGAATGCATTGTTTTCACCTTCAATCTTAGAATCTAATTTCATGTTTCCACTTTACAATCACATTTCACTGTAGATATACCGTCCTTATGTTGTCGCCCTTCATCCCAATTTCTCCCTTCTATCCTATCTGTAGATTGTCCTCTTTCCTAAGCCATTGTATTCACATTCCTTGATGATCAGCACGATGCTGTACTTTTTTTTTCTTCTCTGAAACAGTCCAGCTCTTCGCTACTGCATGGCATCAGTCATCTGAAAGAAAAGACAGAAATTAAGAACTTTCGATTAAAATCAAACATCATGATACAAGATACAACTTTCATTTTAAGAAAAAGAAATCAGCCAACTAAACTGTAGTTGTAATCATTTTGCTCTATTTATATTAAACATAAAACAAAATGGTATACAGGATCAAAGAATGTCAAAAAAATACTGTTGTTCGTCTTTGATGCATATTCAAATTGTCTCACCTTTTACATATTTTAATGATGCAAGATCTTATGTCTAGCACTTAGTAAGTCTCATGTAGAAATTAAATTATTATTCACATGAATAAATCTTCATGTCCTTGTAAAAAAGGCATTGCTTTGAAAAAGCTGAATATTACTAACTGCATTTGGGAAACAGTCTACGACAATCAAACTTGGTTATTATCAGAGACTTTAACATCTTAATTAGACCTAGACTCTACATTACCATTGTATTCACATCCGTTGATGATGTACACGACCATGTACTTTTCCGTTTCTTTTCTGAGACAGTCCAGTTCTTCGCTACTACATGGCACCAGTCATCTGAAAGAAAAGAAAGAAATTAAGGACTTTTGATTAAAATCAAACATCACGGTACAAGATACAACTTTAATTTTGAGAAGAAAAAAAAATCAGCCAACAAAACTGAAGTTGAAATTATTTCGCTCTATTTATATTAAACATAAAACAAAATGGTAGGCCTATGCAGGATCAAAGAATGTCAAAAAATGCTGCTGTTCGTCTTTGATGCATATTCAAATTGTCTCGTCATTTACACATTTTACTGATGCAAGATATTATGTTTAGCACTTAGTAAGTCTCATGTAGAAATTGAATTATCATTCACATGAATATAAATCTACATGTACTTGTAAACAAGGCATTGCATTGAAATAGCTGAATATTACTACATGTACCTGCATTTGGGAAACAGTCTATGACAATCAAACCTGTTTCTTATCAGAGACTGTAACATCTTAATTAGACCTAGACTCTACATTATCATTCAGCTTTTAAAGGTATTAACCATTCACCTATAAAACACTGGCATTGTCATGTGCATCATATTTATTTGATACTGCACATATTTTCATGAAGTCTGTGCAAGAATGCAAATGAAACACGTCTGCTGTTTGGTATTTATGAAAAAAAAAAATCACTAACCCGGAAGTCCTTGGCCTTAGGAATAACACGTGGCGAGTTAGTAGGAATTGACGTTAAAATAGAATAAGAATAGATCTACTAAATAGGCCTTTGCCTCATGAATGTCTGGTCTAATCATAGACTAAGTGAAGTCTAGACCTGTCACTTTTAAGTTACACAGAATTTATATTACTTAGATCTGGACTACATCTAGATCTAGACATCTAATACTATTAGATCTTGGCAACTTTTGTCTTTGTGACACGAAATTAACACGTCACGGATGATATTGCGGCGATATCCAACAGAATGACAGTACCACTATTACTGAATCAGTAAGTTGACATAGATAACTAACATCAACTTGTTAAAGTACGTTAGAGATGGCACCATATACAATAAGCGGTGACACTGACACTGACAGATCATCTAACGACTACGTTTAGACTAACGTTAAAGAGTTAGACTCGCCATCTCAGTAAGTCGGCCAAAGACAAAGTCAATACAGGGCTAAGTCAGTGTTACTGTTATGTTAGGCCTAACAAACGTTAACGGTTACTCGGTTAGGTTAGGTTTGCCAGGACTCAAGAGTCCTGGTTAAATCAGTCGAGGGACATTTCTTAGAAGTCCTTCGATCCCAAGAATAAAAAGGGTGAAAGAACAAACGGAAAAAAGGAAAGAAGAAAGGACAAAAGATTATGTATGGCTGCTGTGGAAATCTACAGCGCTACTGTATCACTATCAATCGCGCGTAAATATGTAAACGCCATTTGGTTGGGCCGCATTCACAAGTTTTAGGGAAAAAAAGCCCCACCGCTGTGCTTCAAAGGTACTCCACTCGAACTAACGTTAGACATAATGTCACATGTCTACACACAGTACGGTACTAGGGCTGAATTTACAAGTATACTATAACACTGCACTGTACAGGAAAGCCACCTAACCTGTAGAGTACTCGTAGTGTTTAGGTAGTATCACTAGACCACATAGCAATGCATACTGTCATAGATGACATCTACACCAACGCTGCACACTGGCACTGGTCCGACGGTCCCTGACCAGGAAAAATCACTGTTGGACACTGACCAGTAACTTTTTCAGGAATAGACCAGTAAAAATTGGGGGAAAATGGATGGACTCTACCTACTATTACCACTAGTCTAGATGTAGATCTAGAGCTAGACTATGATAGACTCTGTGTTAATTTGACTTGGTCTTAGACTTCAG
Organism: Diadema setosum; assembly: GCF_964275005.1. Classification (NCBI taxonomy): domain Eukaryota; kingdom Metazoa; phylum Echinodermata; class Echinoidea; order Diadematoida; family Diadematidae; genus Diadema; species Diadema setosum. The sequence goes on from NC_092706.1 coordinate 8,801,428, forward strand.
CTGATCTAAGTTTTACTAGTAACTGGTATTACAAGTAAAGTCTTAACTTAGACGTAGGGCCTAATAGTTAGACTTGAAAGTTAAAGTCTAACATGTCTACCTTTATTCTTTACTCTTCCTTTGAGTTTTACTTTAAGACTCTTTACTTTTTTTTTTAGTTTAGTAGGCCTACTTTGTCAATCTCATGATTTCATTTTCAAGTCAAGTCAAGGCTTAACGTTAGCCATGAGTGTCTTCGAGACTTTGACATCTTGCATGTCTTGCACACAGACGTTACGACTACAGTACTCAGTAGTCTCAGAAGTAACGACATAAGTTGAAAAGAAACTATAAATAATATGATTTGGGATCTAATTTGAAATTGGATGGCGTTTACAGACTAGGCTTCTTAAGCATCACGCGATTGAATACATGGGACTGCACTCTACCGCAATTAATGGTTATGGTAGTCCAACTAAAACTGTTATTTTGAGCATGATTTTAATACGATTATAGCTTACCATTCACTTCACTTGTGGACAGTGGGCTGGCTTAGGCCGTCATTCATCTTTCAGAAGGTTTGGTTTTCACTCTGAGATCTGGATTAGGGCCAAAACCTAATTCTAGGCCAGTAAGTTGAACAAAGCTCAAAATAATAACTCTTCACCCCAGCAATTCGGGTTTCACGAACCGGCGTATCTTTCCTGCGTCGGTTCGTGAAGCCCCTTTTTCTCAATTTCTCGATATTTCGGGTACCGTCGTTTTTTTCTTTCTTTGATAAAGTTAAGAATAATTAATTTTGTGATCTAAAATTTGGGGATTTGGTAGAGTTTTGAAAGCACTTTCATTTGGTACCAATATCTCGATTTTGAAAATTTTGACCAAAATCGAAATAGCGTCGGTTCGTGAAAACACCGACGAATAGGGATCGAAAAATAAAATCCTAATTTTTCAAGCAAAATGCTTACGAACCTTGGCACACAAATATAAGTGTCAGGATGAAGGTGTGCACAACATTTTTCGTATGTGTACAAAACTGCGTTGTTATGGTAACAACATATTATGGTGATATGTATATGGCGTATTATGGCAATAAATCGGGTGTAAAGTAAAATGCTCACGAACTTTGGTCACACACATTGGTGTGGTAGTGAAGACATTTTTTTTTTCATGTGTTGGAAACTGCGTTGATATGGTAACCAATTATCATGAAAATAAATCAGGACAAAATATTTGGATCAAGCTACTTCCTCATGTCTTGTAGCAATGCTCACATGGTGTTCTTTGGAACAAGGGAAGCAGGACACCATGTCGCGAATGTGTGGAAACTGTGTTGCCATAGTAACGGCATATTTTATGTCTTCCGCTCCCGCTTCGTCCCGGGTTGGACGAAAGCTCGGCAGGCTCTAGAAGCTAGTGTCACACACGAGTATTTAGATCAGTACGCAGTAGCCGCGACGGTGGCGCTTCAGCGTGCATGCTTATAATATATGAAGAGTTTGTTCGCAAAAACCGATAAGTCCATTTTTGAAGATTTTGAAGTACGGTCTGTGTCATAAAGTACAAAATAATACCTTTTAAATGATATATTGGTTACTACATATAAATGTACATTTTTGAAGTTATGGTCAAAAAGAACAAACATTTTCTTATTATTCTCTTTATTTTTCTTGACCTTTAATCGCCAATATCTCTATTTGGCAAATATAGACTTATCGGTTTTTGCGAACAAACTCTTCATATGAGGTCCGTATCGTGCGTGTATGAAGTTCTACATGTTACTGTACAGCATGCATAACACAGCGTAATCAATTAGATTAACTGACACATAATAATTATACGACATGGTGATTAATTGATTAATGTGGACTTACCGCATTTTGCAACAAAACGAGAAGTGGACTTATCGGTTTTTGCCGCAAAACACTGATTTTAGACCGAAATAATCCGAGTGTAGGTATAGGCCTATTGCAGTTTGTTATGAACTCATCATATCTTCAGATTGATCCAACAATTTGTAAATCCCAATTTATTATGTTGTTCTATTACAGTATGTTTTCTTTATTATATTATTGATATTTATGCCAAATGGACTTTACCGGTATTTGCGATAAAAAAAAAATACTTCATTATATACATACTATTTGTATAATGTATTAAATGTGCATATGGCATTTATAAACGTACAGTGTACATTCTATATATGCCATGAACTGAAAAGATCAGTAGTATATAAACAACATCAAACACATTCTAAACGGTGCGATTCTATCGGATGATTCTTCACCGCACTATTAAACTTCACTAGCTTCTTTTCATATTTTACTGTGACCAACACGTGGAATAAAATCCCAATGTGAATGTGACCGTGCATCACAAAACCAACAAAACTCGCATACCCTGATTTTACGTTAGAACTTAAAAAAGGTGAAACGGGTCAACCGAGTCAGTCTTGAGTTATTCATATTTTCTGAAAGAGCTATTCTTCTACATTATTATTTAATTTGTGAACATAACATGAATGGGAAAGAATGTTTCAGCAGTTTTTTCTTTCTAGAATCTTTTTTTTTTTTTTGTTGAGAGAGAGTAGAATGATCATGTGTGTCTTACAGGCCGCTTTTAATTTCTTGAAATCCTTAAGCACACTCTTCACTTTCTTCACTTATAACTTTTTCAAAAGATAACGCTACTGCTTTGAAAGTTGGCATTTATCATGGACAGAATGTATTGATAAAACATGTTCATTTCAGTTTAATCTGATAATCCCATTATTGTTGTTGCCTTAGTGGTTGACATCCTGTCTTTTGTCCCTTTCATCGCACAGCTATCACAGCTTGGTAGAGCTCAAACGCGGAAATACACCCTGTACTTCAGGTCCTCTTTTCTAAGTTCACACTTTTCCAGAGCAAGTTTTTCCAGTATTAAGACAGGTTACGGGGTGCATTTGAATTGATTTTAGATATACATCATCAATAAGCTTAGAGTATGCTCTGTCAAAATCTGCCCTTAACCTAAAAATCTATGTCTGCCGACTTTTTGCTGGTTTTGTGATGCAGGGTCATATGTGGAGAACTGAATGTAAGTGAAATTATAGCTCCATTTTCAGACATGGTTTTTATGTGCATTATACAAGGACCAATCTTGTGAATATGATACCTCTTCCCCCAGCAGTGCCTAAAATAAACAAATGGAAATCTATCTATTTAGGCAAGGAATTGGGTCAGTTTTACATATTCATATTTCATCTCCCATCATTGCCGATAATTTCTCTTTTTACTCAACCCTAATTGTTGTTGTTGTTTTGTCATATGTATCAAATAATGCCGTAATATTGATTTATTCAATATTTTATCATCCGGATTAATGCGCTTAGAAACGTCATTCTAAAGCGGTATATAAGTGTTATTTGTTATCATTATCATTATCATTATCTCTTATCCCTCATCACTCATTGTTATAACCTTACCCCAAAAGTTCAAAGATATCTGGCATATACAATGAACACGACTTTAAAGACAGTAATGAAAAGCTTAAGTGAGGGAAAACACAGCTAAAATGGCAGTCAAAGCAGAAATAAGCGAATAGCAATGATGAAAAGGCTTTAGGACAGATGAGAAAGAAGAAAAAAAAAAAACGGTTCCAGGTATGCACTTCCAGATGACACTCGAAGGGGCTGTTAATGAATATAATCAAATTAACCAAAGCGTTGTAGCATTTTCTTCAAAATGACAACAAAAATACATAAGAATTTAAAAAAAAGGCTTTATATTCTTACCTCTTGATCCTGTCGCCAAAAGTTAAATTTCAAGTGTGCTTATACGGTTATGAATAGATTTTTTTTTAAGGAGTTCATTGGTCATCTTTAGTAATGGCACTCAACCAAGATATACTCTTCATGAGTTTTTTTTTTATTTCAACTAAAGTGATTAAGATCTACCTTTTTATTTTGCTTTCTGTTTATTTCCATGCACCAAGACATCGAAACCATTGCTGTTTTTGATAGCCATGATGTGTCATAGATATACGATATAAATGTATGTTATAGATAGATATGTCAGAAGTTATTTATAAGGAGAACTCGTATAAAATTCGCCTGTTGAACTGTTCCATTTCCTTTCTTCTGCTTTGTTAGATAATTCTGGATATTTCCACACAAGAGCGCACCAACATTTTGAAGAATGATGACATCGACAATAGCAAGACTTGTTATCATCGTATTCGTAGCAGGTACATTTACACCATGTGGAATACATCCACGTTGCGCGTACGCATATGTTTATAATTTAATAATATATGCTTGTGTGTGTGTGTGTGAGTGTGAGTGTGCGTGTGTGTGTGTGTGTGTGTGTGTGTATGTATATAGGGAGAGAAAAAAAATGAAAGGGGGGGGGACCCAAACCTTGCCAGGGGTCCTAAAACCAGCTCACTACTTAAAACAGTTACAAGCGCTCTGAATAAGAAAAAAAAAAATAAGCGACGGACTGTGTGCAGTACGCTCTAAGTTTTGCAGGGTTACCACAACCTAACAAACTGAGGCGAAAACGGGCCACTTTTCTTGAAAATCCTTACTTTACAGACTCTATAGGAAAAAGGTGTTATATAGCGTAAAGGTTTTATCAAAAATGCACGATCCCCCGCACACATCTTTTACTTGTTTTGTCTATATGGGTTGATTGGGGGGGGGGGGGTGGATGGCGAGTTGCTTGCACTTTTTAAAGCGAAATCTTATGTGACCACAAAACCGACAAAAAGTCGCACGCACTGATTCTGCGTGAGGGCTCAACGAAGGTTTTTGTTGTTTTGTTTTTTATTGTTCCATATTCCACATTTCAACGAATCCATAAAACATAAACATCACAATAAAAAAGCCTGGATGAATTGTCAAGTACAGCTAATAAGACAATAAAACATGTGAAATATGAGGAATCTACATAGAAGCATTGCTTGTATAGGGTGCAGATTCCCAGATGCGGATGTAAGATTATTTCTTACTTGGTATATGTAATTAAAGGAATGACAATGTGTTTATTGGAGAAATATAAACACCAAAAAGTAAAAAGAAAAACAAACAAACAAACACAGAAAACGATGTCCGCGGCACAAGACTTCTAGAGAGTTGCGTGATCACCCGAGCGAGGTATAAGTCAGATGCAGTGTACAATGGCAGAGATACCAAATGTGTACAAAGGAAGTTCAGGAGATAATACAGAAATCACGAGCGAGGCACATGTTACATAATCGATAATGTCAGTAATGTGAAGTATGAACAGAGAATGTCGAGGAGGATTGAAGAATATCTGTAAATATGAATTCAGAAAAAAAAACTAGTTTAAGTTTATGCCTAAATGAATAAAGAGACTGAGATTGGATTATTTCTCTATCCAACTCATTCCAAAATTTAGTTCCTGTAGTTGTTATTGTTTTTAAAGCAGATACGGTCCCTACAGGAGAAAGATGAAAAGAATCTTTTTGTCTAGTAGGGTGAGAATGAACTTCAGTATTTTTAACAAACATCGAAGAAAACACATCAGGGAGACCACCTGAGTTTAATTTATACATAAATGACCCGATATTGGAATGATATTAATCCTGGATCTTAAGTGTTCTACTGGAAAAGAATAAGACATTAGTGTGTTTAAAAAAATGTGGCGAAGTTAATTATCCGTATAGCTCTTTTCTGTATCAATAATAAAGAATTAAGTCTAGTTGTACAGCAGTTTCCCCATGCCAGGATTCCATAACCTATATAAGGCAAAAATAGAGTAGAATACAATGAATGCAGAACCAGGTGAATGCTGACTAGGTGAAACAGGTCCCCTAGTCAATTTTTAATCTTTCCATTTTTTGTTCTAAAAGAGCAGTTTTTCTTCATTGGTTGAAAATTGTACTTTTACCAGTTTTTCTACAGAACTTTTGTTATAAAACCTGAACTTTTACAGGACAAAATTAAAAAAAAAGGACAACAAACAAAATGCTTTATCGATGTGTGGATCACCCTATATATTATATATATATATATACATATATATATATATATATATATATATATATAGGAAAAAGTTTATGGCAAATGGGCTAAGCATCATTCTAAAAAAAAAAGTTAAAGTAAGGCATTCATCAAATTGAGTAATATTTAAAGGGTGTGTACAGTGAGGATTTGGCTTTTAACGTTTTGTGAGATATTCAGAAACCACTCTATGTGATGTCAAAGAGCATGCAATTCTAAGGGGTATCAACAGTTTATTTGATGAAAAATCAGTTTTGAAATGGCTGTGATATCCAAAAACAAGGTGAAACAACGAGATCCTAATAAAAGGCGTGGCCTGTTGCCTTTTATTATTATCACTTTCTTTTAGATATCTCAGCCATTTGAAAACCAATTTTCATCAAATAAATGTTGAATCCTTCTCAAAAATACATTCTCTTTCATATTTCGTAAGGGGTTTCTCATTATCTCACATAGGAATGTTCAAAACATGAATCCCCACCTCAACCAGTACTGTACAGTCCCTTTAATCTTTCTATTATCAAATACCTCACTTGTTGCATAACGAGGAATAGTCTAGAAGTTATGATTAAGAATATCTTGTGTTTTATCATGATTGATTTTTTTTTTTCAGCTCTAATTACAAATATCTCCTGTTAACAAAAACGGATTTAGCTCGGTTTGCGGTAAAAATCTTCCTGATACTTATTATCATAATAATATGTATCATAAAACACACAGTTGCATCGATTTCCAGAAATATGTAAAGACAGTTTTCTGGTTTCTTATTTTACTTAATAAGGGATTAATAACCTAATTGTTCTATACCACTTTATTCTAAAACTTAATATCAATTATCAGCTTAAACTGGAACGTAAAAGCACGCAAATTCTGACTGACATTATTGTAATTTTGCGGTTGCCGTGGCAAGCATGCATTATCGGACATTGCTAAATCATTTATCAAAACGTTTGCAATAACATTTAAGGGAAAATCGACAAATTTCGGTGTAGCAGTGACAAATTTAAATGCAATGAAAGTGGTGATTGGTTTTGCTGAAGGGATACATTCCTCATGTTTTATAGGGTAAATTAAGTGATATTGATGATGCTATATATAGGTTTTCCCAGTCAATTTCATTCTTTTGCCATTCAATTTCATTAATGTGCATTCAAATTCACACAGCGCGCGCACACAAAAATATTCGGGCATTCAGATTCAGAATCCGAGCGATCAATTTCATTTATGGGCTTTCTATTTCGTTTTCGTGAAATCAAATTCACGACTGGGCGTTCAATTTCCAAATGCGAGCACGGACTTTACTACTCGTGCATTCAAATTCACGCGATGGTCTTGTAATAGTCCCAATAAGCTTGTTTGGAACGTTCAATTTCATTTTTAGGCGATCAAGTTCCTTCTTCGTGTAATCAGTTTACCGGGGAAAATGGAGTAGACTTTGTAAAAAAGGAAAGAGGGCCAACACAACAAATGAAGGCTTGCATATAGTGTAATTATGATTGTTTACAGGTTCTACATTGTTCTCTGTTCATGTATTCTTTGTTTTTCATCTCAACCAATTTCAAATCGTATAAGGTCCAATCAGCAGTGCATCTAAACAACACAACGACAATTTAATCACATATCTTGATGATATTAAATGCTGACAACACCCCAACAACCACATAATGACAATTCATCTATCTAAAGACAAACTGACACACAATGATCTCATATAGTCCCGCAAAAGTAAACCAATAAGATATCAATACACAACAAACAAGACGTATGAAATGTGCATGTATCAGTTTCAATATATTCGAAATATTTTTTTTTTCGTCGAAGGCGTCAACCAACCCTCCGTATTATGCTCGTCTGTAGGCCTATTCAGTGCCTAATTTTGTTTGTTTCATTTTCGATTAAAGAAGATGGCTTGATAACCCATATTCAGATACAATAGCTGGTCTTCCATATGGGGTCCAGTTGGATGTAATCCTTGAACAACCTGCTCGTTGCGATGAAGAAATGAAGTGGAATCTTTTACATGCATGAGTTGTGACTCTCTCTCACACATGGGACCTCCATTTTATGTCCAATCCAAGGGACATGTGCCTGTATATTCCTTTTCGCTAAGCGCGAGTTTAAAATTGCCAATGAACAGGTAGACCTCTACTTCAAAATAAATATAATCATCGTAAATCCCAATATATTCAAAGCAAAATGAAAAATTCAAGCATTCACGGCCCCAAACTAACTAAATTCAGGACGTCTTTTAAATTGCTTGTTTGATAGATACTTTATTTCCTGCAAATCAATATAAACATAAATGACATAATCATGAACATGGGAAACATACAAAGTATATTTGAAACAGAGTCGTTTGACTTGCATAAACAACGATATAAAAGGAAATTAATGATATAATATTACAGTTTGCATGCCTATGCAGCTGGGATTACAATAACGGTATACTATTTAAGAAGCGATAATGCAGAGGGCCGCCATTGTAAGCATTGCTTGAAAAGATGGCCGGCCCGAGGAAAAGGTAGGGACGTATTGAATTCGTAACAATACAGATTCTGCAGCAAAGATACCAGGGGAAAATAAACTCTGATTTGTGATGGTGGTGAATGTGCCTGCAAGTGCTTGAAAGTGCACAGGGGCAGATAGGCTGGCATTTAGAATGATCAAATTGGTTTGCTGGAAGAGGGAACGACTTACGATGTTGCTATCGGGAGACCAACATGTGTCATATAAATGTGACCCGCTACAACAAAATGATCCTATAGTCGGGCGAGGTCGATTATTTGAAAATTGCACGATATAATCCCCTAAACTTTCTGCTTTAGATTGATATATAACACATTTTATAAAAATAATCGGCTGCGGAGATATCGATGTTTAAAAGAGAGCATGTCGAGACGTCTGGAAAATCACTGTTTCGAGAAAAGCGCCCTAAAAGTCTTCCTTTCGACGCAATCGCGATCAACGGACACGCAAGTCAGTTTTCACCTCTGGACAATAGAAGGTAAGCCCTAGCAACCCCCGAAGAGTTCATTCAAGCACATCAGCGTCGGCGGTCTCCTCACCAACCAATCAGTGACCAGGATGTGAGAAGCGGCTGAGCATAGCGCACCCTGCGCACACGCACCAGTCGACTGGGCAGTGTGCGAGCTTCACGCTTCGGTTAGCAGCAAGCAGCAAACTGACCAATGAGATCATGTTATGGGCGGAACCTATCTGTGGCGCTCAATCCAAATTTTCAAACCAGTTTCTGCTTCGTTGAAACGCCAAAAAACACGGCTCAGAAAAACGCTATTTTTTGGTCTTTCCTTTGATCATTTTGCTTCAAAATTTCGACAGATGATAGAAAACATGTTAGACTCCAATAATATATCAAAATCAGAAAATTGTAAGTTTTGACCAATTTTAATGCTCTGACTTCAAACTCGATTTTCACAGCTTCGACCGTGCGCGACTTTAGGACCTTTTTGTTGTAGCGGGTCACAAATTATTCGTGCTCCATTCGTATTTGAAGTATATTGTAGTAAAATATGCTTCTTTAAGTTTCCTTTGAATGAAAACAAGGAGGCACAATTCGAATGCAGTTATTCGGAACATGGTTGCCTATTCACGAATTTGAATGACCGACGAGATTCCGTCGACAGCTTGACATGAATTTGAATGTTATTGATAAAGTGCGTGCTCTTCTCTTAAATTTGAATGCTCTGATAGTGAATTTTTATTTGAATGCTCCGATAGTGAATTTGAATGTTCCGATAGTGAATTTGAATGCTCCGACAGTGAATTTGAATGCTCGGATAGTGAATTCGAATGACCGGATTTTGAATTTGATTGCTGATTCAGTGCTGCGAGCGTGGAATGCGTAAAATCGAATGCTCGGAATAGGAACTTGAATGACAAAAGTATGAAATTGACCGGGAAAACCTATGTTAAATATCGACTGATTTCCTTGGTCATGGTTACAACTATTCGCCAAGAGGTGATTTACCAACAGTGTTATACGTCTTGACTTCGCTTCAGGGCATACCACTGTCGAGAAAACAACTCATGGAGAATGGTTTTAACTACGTCCTTGGCTCAAGCATGCGATGTGTGTATGATATATCGTATGCATGTATGAGTGTTTGTTAGTTATAATGAATTAATGATATTCTTTGGATTGCTAGACGCGTATACTACAATATTATGATCATGTCCAGTAATGATGCATGGAAGACACTGTCACAGGAAGCTTGATTTGCAAAATAAATGGACTTCAGCCTTTGTAAAGTATTAGCTTTATCTCCTTACCGGTCTTGAAAGAAGAATCAAGAGCAGGCGTCGTCCAATACCCCAGGACGGGTACTAGACCATGTTTGCCAGTGCTCTGTGATGGCGATGGTGGCTTCGAACCAGTTAAGAAGCAGATGTCTAGTGTAAGCCATCGGTCATTGGTGTACTGTGAACAAAGAAAGTTCCAGAATTCATCAGGTATTTACTTCTATTCAGAGATTTGTGATGACTGGATTTATTTTCTCCTTGCAGGTTATAGCTGCTCAGAAAAAGAGACTGTAAAAAAAAATGTATGTCGCCTCTTCACATTTTGTAAAGTTTTAAAACGGCTAAGTGAAATCACCTATTTTTGTAATGAAAAATAGACTTAAGTTTACAGATAGGTTTCTTACAACAACAAAAAATCCTAAAATTTCGAACAAGGTGCCTTACGAATTTTACTAAGAATGTACAGTAGTCTTTTCTTTTTACATTTGATTTCAGTGATTTTTTCCCCAAACTGTACAGCGTTACAGCATTTGATTTCAATCTAGTATTTACAGTAACATCATCTGTAATTAGGAATTAGGTTACAACTGTAATATGAGCGGATGGGCTGACAACGAATGGTTCACTTCCTGCTGGCGGGAAGAAAGAAATTAAACAATGGAGATATGTTGGCCGGAAACGCATACAACTAAAAAAAAATAGAAAAAAAATCTAATAGAGAACATACCCATATAGTATATTAGAATGGCTTCCTTTCTTCAAACAAACAAACAAACAAATTAATAAAAAAGAACAAGGAAAACCCCAGTGTAAAGTAATTCAATCGATATGAATATTAAACTGATTTTTTTTCAGGTGTACCAAATTCTGAGATTGCTGATCTGGTCATTCTGGCCAGTATATCTCGATTAATCGTGATTAAGCCAGACGGATCCGTGATCAAAGAATTTCCATTCACCGATGCGCGCGTGTGGGACATGGAATTTGACCAAACTGAGGGCGTGATGTACTGGACCAATTTGGATTTTCATATTCTACGAGCTGGATTTTTCGATGATAACTTCGAGATTGTTTATCGTAAGTCAAAAGTTATTTTCTAATGAATGTGGCTTTTACGAGAGAAAAGAAAGCAAACAAACCGACTAGAATCTATCAAATCCGATATCTAATTCTTGAAACGCTGATGGTGGAACGTTTATTGTCCGTTATGAGATGGAAGCCATCAGCGAATGGTACCCAGAAGAAGCTAGTTATACGTTCGATCATACCCAAATTTCGCTTCTTTAATCTTCAGGTTAAAATACACTTTGAATACACTTCTATTGAAGGAGAAACCCAGACGTTCAGTGAGGCGATTTAACTACCCCACAGCGTTGTCAGGTCCCAACAGAGGAAAATCACCAAAAGGCATGAGAAAAATTACCAAAAGCAATAAAAGATCACCACATTCGGAAAAGCGTAGGTCAGGCTTAAATTTCAAGACAAAATTAGTATGTCAATTTTTCAAACTCTCTGCGCGAGTCTCGGTGCAATTTACGGCGCGCCGTAGTCACACACACTAAATGCAAAATGTGTATACGATGTGTTGAGATATGAGTGTTTGTGTGTGTGTGTGTGCCTGTACAGTCGTGTCGGGCGATCGTTAACGGGCCGTGAACGATCACCCAGACACTGCACAGGCATGCTAACCTGGAAACATTGAACGGCACATTACTTGAATATGAGACCATTCTGAAGCAAATGATTTTCACGCAATAGGTATAATGTAGGGCCTACTCTTAAATGAATCCCAGAAGGATTGAAACAATCATCCCCCAGCATTCCCAGTGATTCCCACTGACCAGTTACTAGCCATCCCCTTAAAAAAAAAAAAAAGAAAAAAAAAGTGTGTGTGTGGGGGGGGGGGGGGGGGGACAAAGTGGATGCACCCTAGTATTTGCAAGCATATGATGTAATCTGTCTTTTAGAGACAAAAACAGACACACCAGATCTGTCTCAATCTCATATTAGCGGTTTTCAGTGTTATAGTATGCCAAAATATTCCAATAAACAAAAGTTTGGTGGGTTTCACGGTATGTGTATTCTGATGAAGAATCATATTTTTAATTGTTCTGAAAGAATTCATGCAACAGTTTCTGAATCAATTTTATGGGTCAAGGTAAATAGTAAAATTTTAGGTTTTGAGTTTATTGTTGGTGCAGTGTACTTGCCATGTGAGGGATCAATTCACCATTCTAATGAAGTTTTTGACAACCTGGTGCAGGATATTATTGATATTAAAAGTAGATATGATGCACCCTTTTGTTTGCTGGGTGATTTCAATGCCAGGACGGGTTTGCTTGATGATTTTTTAGATGTAGAGGATGTGTTGACAGATCAGACTGGATTAGGCTTTTGTAATGATGCCTCTGATATGCATGTAACTACTGATGGCCTAGATATTCCAACTACTCGTTATAATACTGATGTCCATGTAAATAATAATGGAAAATCTGTTATTGATGTGTGCCAAAGTTTTGATCTCAGGATTGTTAATGGAAGAATAGGGGAAGTCTGTCGGAAAATACACATGTTTCAACAAAAATGGTGGTTGTAGCACCATTGATTATGTTATTGTATCTCGCCAGTTATTTTCTAGCATTACACATTTCAGTATTGATGTATTTGATAAATGTTTGTCAGATGTTCATTGTCCTGTCAGTGTGACCTTGCAATCGGAAAATTCTAAATCTGCTCTGAATGTCGACACTGTTTTTAACAATTCTCAAAACGCTGCAGTAGACAACGCAGTTCTAGATTCACAGCCTAATGAAAGTCAACGTTATTTATTATTCCAGTGGAGCAGTGACAGCGCTGCAATATTTAAACAGAAAATCAAGGACTCGGCTGAGCTAATGTGTGAAAATGTGGAATGTTTAGATGGGAATGCAAGTCAAGATAGTATTGATTTTTGTTACTCACAATTATGCAATATGTTCGTCAGTATTGCACAAGATGTTGGCATTTGTAAGTGGAGACAATCTCGACATAATATAAACACAAATGAGACTGTCAATAACGATAAAAACAACCATCAGCCTTGGTTTGATGCAGAATGTAGAGCTGCCCGTCAGGAGTATTTGAATGTTAAAAAATCGATTAAAGAGGAAGCTTAAATTTCTCGGCAGGTCAGGGGCTACTTGTCTATTGAATCATTATGAGTCTACAGGAAAGCTTTATAAGAATTTATTAAGACATAAAAGAAGGACATTTCATAGAGATTTGAATGAATCTCTCCGTTCATTACAGGCATCAAATCCGAAAGAATATTGGCAATTACTCAACAGTAATAATGAACGCAAAGTAAAGAAAACAGGAAATGTTTCTTTAGGGGATTTTGTTAATCATTTTAGTCGTTTAGGTAATAGCCAAGATGACCAGCCCACAGGCCTGGAAGATAGTATGGGTACTTCAGAAATTGTTGAGGCAGATGATCCCTTGGATGCTCCAGTCACTTTGGAAGAAGTGGTACTAATGATTAAGAAACTTAAAAATTCAAAAGCTTGTGGAAAAGATTTCATAAGAAACGAATTCCTTAAGAATTGTCCCGTAGAGATGCTTCATGTGTTGGTAAAGTTCTTTAATGTGGTACTGGACAGTGGTATTGTTCCAACTGAATGGTGCATAGGGATTATCATTCCTATTTTTAAGAATAAGGGTATAGACACAAATCCTGATAATTATAGAGGAATAACTCTCCTCAGTTGTCTAGGAAAACTTTTTACTTCCATTTTGAATCATCGAATCTCAGAGTTTTTCGAAGGAGCTAATATGTTAGGTGAAGAACAGGCTGGCTTTCGTTCTAATTATTCTACAATTGATAATATTTTTGTTTTGAAGACTATAATTGATGTTTATCTGCAAAATAAAAAACGCTTATACTGTGCATTTATTGATTACAAGAAAGCATTTGATCTAATTGATAGATCATCTTTATGGTACAAAATGTTGAAGATGGGGCTTAGGGGTAAACTGTTTACTGTCATTAAGAATATTTATGAAAGTGCTAAATCATGTGTGGCGGTTAGGGGGGAGATGTCAGAGTTTTTTACTTGTAACATTGGCGTACGACAGGGTGAAAACCTTTCCCCGCTTTTATTTGCCATTTATCTGAATGATTTTCAAGAATACATAAGAAATTCATATGGTGGACTTAAATATTTGGAAAATGAGATTTCTTACCACCTGGATTCTGATACTGTCAAAAAAGCTTTAAATCTTTCTTGTTTACTTTATGCAGATGACACAATAATTTTAGCAGAAACTCCGGAGGAGTTGCAAAAAGCTCTTGATGCTGTAGATAGTTATTGTCAGACATGGCGCTTGACTGTAAATGCAAGCAAGACTAAAATTGTTATTTTCTCCCGTGGGAAGGTTAGAAGAATTCCTGAATTCGTTTATGCTGGTGATCCACTTGAGGTTGTAGATGACTTTGTGTACCTTGGAGTTAAATTCAATTATAATGGTAGTTTTAAAAAGGCAATTTCTAAACAAGTCACACAAGCTAGAAAAGCACTCTATAGCATGTTGGTCAAGGCTAAAAAGTTACAGCTCTCTGTGGACACACAGTGCCACCTATTTGATCATCTTGTTTTACCTGTTTTACTCTATGGTTGTGAAGTCTGGGGTTATGAGTGCATAGACCAAATTGAAATTTTCCATAGGAAATTCTTAAGAAAAATTTTGCTTGTGAACAAATGTACTCCTGATTGTATGGTTTATGGTGAAACTGGACGTGGAGTAATTTTGAACCATATTAAATGTCGAATGATTGGATTCTGGTTGAGATTAGTCAAGGGAAAAGAAACCAAACACTCATGTACAATTTTCAAATTTCTTCTGCATTTACAAGGAGACATACACTCCCCGTCAAAATCACAATGGTTATTATCTATCGCAAATATTTTTTTATTATGCAGGGCTAGGGAATGTGTGGTTAGCACAAGGGGGTGGAATTAGTGCTGCATGGATTTCACACACCTCAAAAGTTAGACTTTTTGATATGTTTATTCAAGAGTGGAGAGCAGCAACATGGTCAAATAGAATCTGTACAAATTATAGAATGTTTAAGGATAATTTGATGTTAGAGAAGTATTTACAAGTCTTGTGTAAGAAAGATTATATTACATTAAGTAAATTCAGATGTAGATCTAATGGATTACCCGTTAATAAGGGCAGGTTTGATGCAAGCCTGACAGATGAATTGCATTGTACTATTTGTTCATCCGACGATATAGGGGATGCATTTCACTATATTTTTGTTTGTCCCTTTTTCAACAAAGAGAGATTATTGTATTTACCAAGTAGCTTGACGGCCAGTAGACCAAGTGCATTACATATGGCCAAATTATTCAATTCAGCTAATGCTTGCCATTTGAAAAAAACTAGCCAAATTTGTCAGAATTATTATGTTTCAGTTCTCGTCAATACCAAAGAAGAAAGACAGTATTTTTGTAGAAAGTAAAGTAGATGTGAATGTTTGTACACGTAGTGGTAGAGTAGTTAAACGTCCTTTACGCCTTGTTTTGTAAACATATTTATTTATATCTGTTATTTTCACACGTACATGTACATTATCACTTATATTTTTGTATTCATATATTGTAAATATGTTTGTACTCTCATACCCCGAGAGGGGGTCGATAGAGTCAATAAAATCTTACAATCTTACAATCTTACTATGTAACGTGCAAAAAAAAAAGTGGAGGGGGACGGGCGCTGCCCTTCCTCCCCCTCCCGTTTCGCCGGCCCTGCGTAAAAAGATGCATTAAAAGTCACAAGGCCGATATAACCTAAATGTGTTGAATACGTCTAAAAGGAAACTCTCACTTCGTTTCTACTTTACATTTATCTGCCAGCTCACCAAAGTATCTCCATTGCCTTGTCTGAGAAGAATCGAATCATCTTTAGCTTCTCCGCTGTGGGAACGTCGAATGCTATCATCTCTATATCTTTGATGAACATGATTTCACTGGGAGAGTTCGTCGCTGTGAGTTCTGAAGTGAGGAGCATGGAAGTAAATGATGGAGATGGGTAAATTACTCTTCTTGTTTCTTAGGAAATTAACTCCATGAAATCCATAGTTAGTGAGACGTTTACAAAATGCCGCAGCGGTTTGCACGCTGTTGGTTTTCAGATAATCTCATAGAATGATAAAGGATTATTATACGGCTAAAGACAAATTTACGGTCTAGAATATGTGGAATTTCTGATAAAGCCGGGCTTAATTTCGATCGAAATATCATTTCCAATTCTTCGAATGAGATAAAAAAAAAAAAAAAACGATAATCTTTTTGTACGGCCCCAACTGTTTTTTTTTTTTTTGTTTTTTGTTTTTAGTTCTTTAGGTTGCATTTGACCCTGTGGGTATTTCTGATTGCATGTATCTATACATCATTTGATGAATTAGTAATGACAAGCACGTTGCGCTTCTAATATTCCGTACGGTTATGAATGCAGGTTCCTTTACTGGTCAGAGGGTACAGAAGTCTATCGCAAAAGCATGACGGGCCAAAGTAGCTTCGAAAAGATCTACACATCTCCGACCCGGGGTGAATTCGTTAACCATCTTCTAATCGCAGGTGCAGGTAGAGAGGAAAAAAGAAAACAAAAATAATTTATATATATATATTTTTTTGGGGGGGTGGGTATGCAGTATCAGGAATCACATTGCAAACTTTTTTTATTTTGTGAATTCAAATTATACCATTTCATTGGCAAATTGTTCAATAATAATCCATACTAAAATATACTGCTACCTTAAACAAGTGGGACTGTTTCACGTCGATAAAACGCGCAAAAACATGCATCAAATTGCACCATTTGCCAGTGCAACATCAACATGCAAAAAGTTCTTACCGTGGGAAGGGGGACACCCCCTCCCACATGCTCCCCTCCCCCCTCGCTCGCTCCGCTCACTCGGGTTCAGTCGCGTTCATGATATTCAGTGAAAAGAATTAATACAAGAAGTGTATTCAAATTATGCCATTTTATAGGCAAATTGTTCAATAATAATCTACATTAAAATATACTGCTACCTTAAACAAGTGTTACTGTTTCACGTCGATAAAACGCGCAAAAACATGCATCAAATTGAACCATTTGCAACATCAAAATGCAAAAAGTTCTCACCGTGTCAGGGGGGACATAGATGTAGTACCTTTTGCAACCGAACTGATTTTTAAATGTATTTTTTTAACACTTTCTGGTTGGAAATTCAGCTATTCGTTATTATAGGTGTAAAGAGGTCCTAAAATTGAGTACATCAAGACCAAAAAGTGAATTTTGATGGAAAATGGATGTAGTACCTTTTGCAACTGAGCTCTTCATATAGGCATAAGGAGTCTTGTTCGAGACTTTCAGAGATACCTTTTGATCCGTTCCTTAGGGGAACTTGGTATATCAGGTTCCGAAAAAATATATACAAACGTGTTTGAGTCCGTGGCCTGTATGCATGTATAATTATTTCATGTTGTGTTATGTATACAAGATGAAAAAGAAGAAAGTTTTTTTTTTTCTATCAAACGGTGTTTTATCATGTATATAAAGAAATGCATTTATTTGAGGGAAATATCTGGAAAATTGTTATTATAAAAAGTAGGGAATGTGATAGGAAATGTGGTAAATCTGTCACTTTTTTGTGTCGGGGTGTTTTTGCTGAGTATTCAGTCTATGGAGAATAACTAAAGGGAGAAAGTGTGGGAAGGCTGGGGTTAACTCTTTCCTAGCGGCGGGAGACTTTGCATTCTTAAAAGTGATATCAAAACGTCTGCTCGCATAGTTTTTAGTGGACTATTTGGAACATTATTCATCATAAAGTTACATAACAGGACAAGGACAATGAAGGCCCAAGAATGTTGATTAAAACTCCCAGACGACTGAAACTTTGCATATTTAAAACTAAAATTAAACGATCTGGCGCACACTTTAGGTGAATTTGTAGACATGTACAATTACTAAAGTAAAGAAGATTAAAGAAAAAAACGGTCAATGAAGTCGTGGAACCTGTTTCATCGTTTTTCCATGTGTTTTCGATCTATTAAAATGCAAAAACTCTCTCATGTGCAGGGGCGTCGATCATTGAGGTCAAGGAGGGCAAACATTTCATTTTGTCCCAACATATGGTTGAATTTCAATAATGAAAATGCAAATCTCACTCGCGTGGGAGGGAGATACCCTCTCCCACACCTTTCCCAGGTAGGTTTCCTTTCATAAAGGCCTACCTATAGTACACCTGTAAGATTGACGCTTTTCTAAATACAGTTCATTAAAAAGTGTTCATCAGATCTGTTCTACCTTTTCAATTCAAATAAATTCGAAAGTTCCCTCATCCGTCTTTTCATTGGAGGTGTCGTGGCCGAGCGGGTAATAAAGAGCGCACTGCTCTAAATCACATGAGCGTGATTTATGTTCGTGGGTTCGAACGCCACGAAGAACGACACGTTTGCCATTCAGCAAGGCACTTTATCCACATTGCTGCTCTCCACCCACGAGATAAATGGAAACTCGGTAGGATGAGAATGTTTGTGATGGCGACTGGCTGGAATGCTCCCCTGGGAGTGGAGAGGGAGCACTGTCAGTGCTGGTTGGAAATAATGTACATGTATGTGGAGACCGGGGTAATATTAGCATGTATGCGCTTTGAGCACTCTGCAAGGTGGATATAGAGCAATATAAATTTGTATCATTATTGATTTACCTTTTCCCCGCTGGGTTATCCACAGATTTGGACTCGGGAATTGACAATTTTCGAAACATTTCACAAAAGTGTGCATCAGATCGTTCGTTTCAATCCTGGAAATACAAAACCTCGGTGTATCACTTATAGGCATACGCAGTGATGTCGCACACGCAGAACAAGAGCTGGGATTCCCGATTCTCCCATTAGATCATATGTGAATATTTATTTTCTGTCTTTTTCCCAGGAAAAAAAAAATCAAAAGTGTGCTCCTTATCGCTGAATTTCAGCTCTGGAAATGCAAAATATTGCTCGTGTTGAAAGGGGGAAAACCGCCCCCGCTCCCACACCCATACGTGCTCATACGTCTGAAAATAATTAATAGTGTTGCTTATAGATACTAATGATAACAAGTCCTCAAACTATTTGTTTTCGATAAATGCTTCTCATCCTTTATCTGAATTATCCTTGTAATTTCAAGGAGGTTGTAGTAAAAAAAAATACTTGCTGTACAATGCATGGAAATAATTCATAGGACATGGCAAGTCTACTGTGCCCTCTCTGTCAGACTTTGCAGCACAACACCTTTTCTTCATCACCTGGCGGGGTGTGTTCTTGTACCCGGCTCTGTCCACTTTGACGGCTTCTGGTATCAACAAAACAGAGATTCGAAAGCTGGAAAATGTATTCCCACCGCACGATATCATAAGCTGTGCTGCATCTCATAAAGCACTCTACGTAATTGGTTGGTATCACGGCAACGTCACTCTCAGGGTAATGCCAAACCAAGCGGAATTTAAATCCTACTACCCTGTGGCCCTTCAGGCCAGAGACAAGTGGCAGGTTATTGCCGTCGTGAATGACAGAAAGGCTAAAGGGATGATAAGTATTGGTTGAAATGAGGATTCAGCCATTTAATTTTTTTTTTTGCGTGATGTTTATATCGCGAAAAAAAAAACACTTTCTGAAATTTTAAAAAGCATGCGATTTTAACCCGTTGAGGACGGACTGATTTTGCTATAACATGCATTTCCCATTGACACCTACCCGAGTATTCTCGGGACTCGTCTTCAACGGGTTAAGAGGAATTTAAACCTTATTTGTTAAGATCGGTTTTGAAATGGCTGAGGTATTTAAAATCAAAGTAAAACAATGCGATTTTAATGAAAGGTGGGTCCAACATTTTATTTGGTTTGCCTTGTTTTGGATTTCTCATCCATTTCAAAACCAAATTCATAAAATTATCTTTGAATTCCTTTTAGAATAATATGTTTTGTGCTATTTCATAAGAGACTTGTCATTAATTCAAGAAATCATATTGAAAAAAGAAACACAAAAACCATGTTGGCAACCTGATGCCTCATGTCAACCGAAACTGTACCATTTTTTAATAACTGACGGAATTGAAGCGTCCGAACTGAGGCTGTGCCAACATGACAAAGAACCAGGATCAAGCCAGGTCAAATTCTTAAAATGACCTACTTTTTTTTTTGGTCCCCATGCCTTGTAAATGGCTCAAGGTGTCTAAAAAAAAAACAAAAAAAAAAAACTCTGAACATAAATTATACATATTCTTCCTGACAATGATTCTCTTGGGATATTTTGGGTCATGGGGTCAAACGTCAAGGGTCAAAGGTAATTTTTGAGTCCTAGAATTATAATCATTGTCTTATGCTGTAATTTCTGTTTTAGATAAAGTCATTCACTTAATCGAACTGAATATTATATATGGCTTACTGCATGATTGTCATGTAGGGAGAGACAAGGGGTCAGCATTCAAGAAAAAAAAACCGCTGAAATGTCACAATTTTCCTATATTTTTGAGAAAACATAATTATTTTCATGAACAGAATAATGTGGACTATGAGGCCAAGTAGCAACGGTCTAAGGACAAGTGAAAATGCTAAAATTCCCTATAATTGCTCTCTTGAATATCTCAGCTATCCATCCGAATGAAATCTTGTTCAACGAAGTAAACTTTCAACATATTTGTTACAAACGTGTAATTTCATTATTTTGTCAATTATGTGCAGTTTCCACATTGCCAAGACGTACTCTAGAACTCGCCACAGCCTCTTTTTTTTAGTTTTATTTATTTTCAGAGCACTCTGTCACCGATGGGTATGATGTAGTCCAGAGCCAGCATATTCAAGTGAAATGGTTACCATTGGTAGGAACCACTAGTGATTTGTAATTTTAGGGAATTACAAACTTTCTTTTGCACGAACACACACATGCACATACAAAAAAAAAAAGCTTGGACGGAACAAATTTTCTAACGAGTTGTTAACTAATATAGTATTCAGTGACCTTTTATAGCACTGTTAGATATCCGTGAATTTAAAGCAGACGCATTTGTATTTAGATGGAACCATGGAATCGGTTATTAATGTTGATATTTTGGGGTTGTGACAAGATAGATGGTCTTAACATCCTTTAATCTTTTTGCGGTGAACATTTAAACCATAATCTTTCAATGTTAAGGGCCACGCATCTCGATGTAGACTAAAAAAAAAAACAACAAAAAAAAAACAAAAAAACAAAAAAACAAAACCTCAAAGATAGTCATTACTATGGGTACCGTGTGATGTATCTTTTGTTGTCTGGAGCTCAATATGACAAATAGCGCGAATGAGGACTAAGTTCGTATGATTTATGGTGAGATGCAACTAAAAATGCAATGTCAGACTGTTTGCTGCATGTTAGACATCCCATAACGCCAGTTGGAAGGTATCGAGTGATGACACCGAAGCTGGACCCTCCTAGTCTGGCTTCCAGACCCTCTGCTCGTACTTTTTCGCTATACAGGATATTGACGCCCTCAACGTCAAAAACTGGAGTAGGTTTAGGTAATTTGTCCTGTAGAGGTCCTTGCCTTCGGCAATAGGCGGCGACTTCGTCGCGGGGTGGCTTTTTTTTTTTTTTACTGTAAACTGGAGTAAAAAAAAAAGAAAAAAAAAAAGATGTTTCGCCGCTGGTGTTAAGACGATGTTGTATGATGGTCAATAATCAAGATCCTATCGTTTGCACCAAAATGTGGTCCATTGATTCTAGAGTTATCAATTTACCTTTTCCCGCTAGAACACCATTGATAGACATTGTGTAGATTGAATCTTCTGTGCGTACCTGTAGCTATAGTGATCGAGAAATGTGGATGGGACCATAATTTGCGATTTTAAAAGTCCATACATGTGTTTTATTTTCTAATTCTCATGTCAGTAGTAGAATAGATTTCTATTTTCACACGTAGTTTCAAATCAAATTCGACATTCTCTGAAATTATTTCATTTAGAATGCGATAAACACGTGACAATCTAACTCCGGACGTTGTGATATTTCAGGTCGAACTGTCAACATCATGTAAATAGTTGATGAGTGGGTGTAGTTTCAAGGGATGGTATAGTGTTGGTGGAAATGAGCATTTGGCTTTTAACTCTTCGCGAGATACCCAGAAACAACTTATGAAATAATACAGAGCATACCATTTTAAGACGATTTCAAAATTTATTGGATGAAAATTTGTTTTGGAATGGCTAAGACATCCAAACGCAAAGTAAAACAGGGCGATACAAATATGAGACCGGTCTCACTGTTTTGGATATCTAAGCCATTTAGAAACCAATGTTCATCAAATTAACACGGAACCCCTCTTGGAACTACATGCCCCTTCATATTTCGTAAGGGGTTTCTCATTATCTCACCAAATATGGTTAGAAACTTGAAATTATGTCTCAACCAAAACTTTACAATCCCTTTAAAGAGATCGTGTAGTTTTCATTTTTGAGCTAATCTCAGGTTCAAACATTTTTTTGGTGAGATAATGAGAAACCTGCTATGAAATATGGAAGAGCATGTAATAAAAAAAAATAATTCAATGATTATTTGATGAAAATTGGTTTTGAAATGGCTGAGATATCCAAAGCAGAACAATTCCTTCTGAACAGTTCGTCCACAAAAGGTTGTTCCCACTTTTTACTAGGATCGCTTTTTTTAACTTTCTTTTTGGATGTCTAATCCATTCCTAAACCGATTTTCATAAAATAAAGTTTGACCTCCTCTTAGAATGGCATGCTCAGTACCATTTCAGTAGTGGTTTCTTGGTTTCTCGCGAAAAGATAGAAGCCCGATCCTCATCTAAACCAATACTACACCATCCCTTTATTATGTGTAGGATTTGTGTCAGGACTTTTTCTCCCAATTAACTAATATTATGCTCTAATTGTTCATGTACATTTATTTTGCTCGATGTAATAAACGTACTTTCGTTTGAAACGTTACGGATTCTGACAAAATACTACACCATCCCTTTATTATGTGTTGGATTTGTGTCAGGACTTTTTCTCCCAATTAATTAATAATATATGCTCTAATTGTTTATGTACATATGCTTGATGTAATGTGTGTGCACAATGTATGTGGATGCAAACATGTGTGTGTACGTGCGTGTGTGTGCGTATGTGTGTGTGTGTATGTGTGTGTGTATGTGTGTGTGTGTGTGTGTGTGTGTGTATGTGTGTGTGTGTATGTGTGTGTGTACGTGTATGTGTATGTGTATACATGTGAAAGTGTATACTTCATGTAACCATCCGATTCGATTGAATGAAAACTGTATACTTTCAATGATTAGCTTGTACGGTACATGTATCGTTGTATTGTGTTTTAAAGTCATATATAATTAATGTATATTGTAGTAATGTAACGTAAGTGAGGGGACTGCAATCTACAAGTTCGCTTTTTAGCAGCCCCTCAATTTTCATTTCCATGAAGTTCTTTTAAGAACCAATGTGTATTATTATGTTCCAATATATGTAATCATGTCAAAGTGTATTACCTGTGTTTGATTGGAAATGAAAATAAAAAAAAAACATGCATGTGAACATGCATGTGTGAAATGAAATAATAAACGTACTTTCGTTTGAAACGTTACGGATTCTGTCAAAATACTACACCATCCCTTTATTATGTGTTGGCTTTGTGTCAGGAGTTTTCTCCCCTTTAACTAATAATCTATGCTCTAATTGTTCATATACATTTGCTTGATGTAATAAACGTACTTTCATTTGAAACGTTACTTATTCTGTCAAATTTCCTGTATTATGTTTGTGCGTAAATATTTCACCTTGTATTTAGAATACCATAAATCTTTGGACTTTTCCCCTTACTTTAAAAGAGATAAGAATATATTCAACGAAGAGGATATCAAACAAAATGTTCCATCCAGTGGGACTAAAAATTGTTCGGGGAACAATTCCTTCTTGTATGTATTACATTATGACTACTTTATATCTACTATTACGACTACTTTATATCTACTATTACCTCTGAAATCGATAACCATATTCCGCAGCGTAACATAAAAGATAGATATAAGCAAATTCCAAAACTCCCGTGGATAACCCAGTCCATATTAAGATCTATAAATAGAAAAAATAATTTATTTTATAAATACAGATGCAATCCTACTGAAAAAAATAAGAAAAAATATGTTTCATATAAAAACACACTCACCACATTATTACGTACGCGGAAGAAAAACTTTTATGTAAATCAGATAAATAAATATAAAAATGATATTAAAAACACATGGAAAATATTAAAAGATGCTATGAATACACCTAACAATTCATCCAATATTACTGAAGTTCGATGGGGCGATGCCTCCAGCAACACTCCCGCTGGCATGGCTGAAATTTTTAATGACTTCTTCTCTTCAATTGGACAAAATCTTTCTCAAAATATTCCTCTTTCTAGTAAAACTTTTACTGATTTTTTAGATACACCTAACTCCAAAACTATATTTTTTTGACCCTACATATAAAGAAGAAATAGTAAGGATTGTTGCCAATTTGAAAGAAGGAAAAAGTCCTGGCCACGACGGAATTGATAACCACCTGATAAAAAACATAATTCCTCAAATAGTGGATCCCTTAGTACATATCGCTTACAACTGGCCATGTGCCAAATAGCATGAAAATTGCGAAAGTAATTCCTATTTTCAAGAAAGGGGAGAAGGATGATGTCAACAATTATAGACCTATATCTTTATTATCTTCTATCTCCAAGATTCTTGAAAAAATAGTTTACATCCGGACAGTACGTTTTCTTAAAACCTGTGACATATTTTCAAATGTTCAATTTGGATTCAGGGAAAACCACAGCACAACACACGCATTACTCGCCCTCATCGACAAAGTGACACACGCACTTGACACATTTTCACACACGATAGGTATCTTCTTGGACTTCTCCAAGGCCTTTGACACGATTAACCATGGAATACTTCTCGCAAAATTATCCCATTATGGCATACGTGGAAAGGCCTTGGAGTGGTTCACGAGTTACCTATCAAATAGATCCCAATTTGTACATGTCAATGGTGTTGATTCTCAAAATAAAACGATAACATGTGGTGTCCCACAAGGGAGCTTACTAGGCCCGTTGTTATTCATTGTTTATATCAATGATTTTCATAGATCCTCGGAGAAACTATCATTCATATTATTCGCGGATGACTCTAACCTTTTCTTTTCCCATCCCGACCCAAATATCTTAGCAAGAACAGTAAACGAAGAACTGAAAAAGGTTATACAATGGATATACGCAAATAAATTGTCACTTAATATTCAAAAAACAAAATTTATGCTTTTTAGTAACTCTTTAGATAGCCTCCCGGGCAATATATCATTTGATACTACTCCCCTAGAAGAAGTTTCTACTTTTAAATTTCTTGGTGTTTGCGTTGATAACAAGCTTTCATGGAGGAATCATATTGATAGCATATGTAAAACTATTTCACGAAATATTGGCGTAATGAACAGATTAAAATATTATCTTCCTTCATGTGCATTATTAACTCTTTACTCTAGTTTGATACTACCGTATCTAAACTACGGGATTCTTGCTTGGGGTAATACATATCAGATATTACTTGATAAACTTTTTTTATTGCAAAAGAAAGCACTCACAACTGTTTTTAACCTAACTACACGAGAACATACAGATCCTTTGTTTTTTTAC
The DNA here is from genome assembly GCF_964275005.1 of Diadema setosum. Classification (NCBI taxonomy): domain Eukaryota; kingdom Metazoa; phylum Echinodermata; class Echinoidea; order Diadematoida; family Diadematidae; genus Diadema; species Diadema setosum. Next base: position 8,827,407 of record NC_092706.1, read on the forward strand.
CATAAAATACTAAAAATAAAAGATTTGTATGTGTTTCAACTTGGTCACTTCATGTTTAATTATAACAGCAACTTTTTACCCAAAATATTTCACGACTCTTTTCATCGAAACAGTCATGTACATAACTATCCTACGCGACGATCCAACGAATTCCATCTTCCATTCATGAGAACCGTACATGCCCAAAATACATTTCTGTATACCGGACCCAGACTTTGGAATAATCTAGATAATAGCTTAAAAGACTCACCCTCATTCCTCACATTTAAATACAAATTCAGAAAACATTTGTTATCTACTTATAATTCTAGATAATCTGAATTAATTGTTTTAATTTATGCTTGAGGTTTCACCTGTCCTGATGTCGCAGCACTTGGCGTGTTCTGTATGCAGACCTCTCTTCTCTCTTTATTCTTCTTTCCTCTTCCTTCCTGTCTTTGTTCCTCGTAGACTTGTATTGTCACCGTCTTCTCTCTTCTCGGTACTGTCTCGCGTCGTATATGTGTGTGGGTAACTGAATGTCTGTACGAGTGTGTCGTCCTTCTTATATTTTCCCGGTACACCAGTTCAGTGAACACCGTCTGGGCATTAGCATTGATACTTATTTCCTATTATTGTCGAAGCCAGCGTATAGCTATATTTTTACAAACGACTTAAGTAATCTATATTTAATATAACTGCTGTAAGAAAATAATAAAACAAACTTGAATAATATATTGCTTACTCATCAATTATCTAGGGATCCACGTCCTACAAGCTTAGCTTTTTTGTGGATCGCTATTTTCCAAAATTGAAGTTATTTTCTGAAAGCTCGCGAAGTATACATGTATACGCATCGTTCCTTCTGATTATTGTACATATGTTGATGCATATAATTTATTTCGTATATTACATGAACCTTTTGTAAAAGTGTAGACAATATCATTTTATGATATGTATACTTTGCATTACGTTTTGATTTTCTTTGATTGGAAATAAACTATGATTGAACTTGAACTTGAACTTGAACTTGATTATTCATCAAAGCTTGTGCGATTAAGATTGTACTTTAAATATATCAAAGCATGTATGGACTTATTTTCTTTAGCATAATGAAGGGTTTTTTCCCCCTCCTTGGCTACCGCAATGATCATGTGACCGTGCATCATCAACAAAAAGGAAAAACAACAACAAAACCAAATGTCGCTCACCCGATTTCACGAAAGGTATCAAAATAGGTTAGATAGGTCAACCTAGAAAATGTATAGTTTATCATGATATTTTCTAAAAGAGCAATGATTATTCTCCTACATTATTTTAAAGTTTGGGATCACAAAATGAATGTGAAATTCTGTTCAGCAGTTTTTGTTTTTGTTTTTTTGGTGTTTTTTTTTTTAACTTTGTTATCGGAATAATGTGATTTCAGCAACGTACGTCGTAGAGGTTCCTATTTATTTCGTAAATACCCTTTACACACTCCTTATTTTCGACTCTAGAACATTTCGAAAGAATAGCGCTACTGGTTTGAAAATTGATATTAGTAATGGATAGAATGAGCTTATAGAGCTTGCTCATTTTCAGCTTAATTTGACGGTTCCTTCGTTGTTGTATGTCCTGTCGTATATTACTTCCTGGTTTTTTTTTTTTTTTTTTCTCACCCATTCATTGCACAGCGAGCACGGTTTGGTATATTTTAAGGGCTTGAATAGACTCTCTATTCCGGAGCTTTTTTTTTTTCTCAGTGCGCACTTTTCTAGAATGTGAGCCTTCTTTCAATTATTTAGATATCTAAATATGAGTGTAATTGAGGGGACCTTAAAAATAAACACAGCTATATACAAATCTGTTGTTTTTTGTCAATTCATAACAATCCCATAACTAAACGAAATATTTTTGACGTTGTTTTCTGTTTTGACTAGTTTTCTTGAGCTTGTTTTCAATGGACATTGGTCTTTCTTATATGCATGTTTTTCATTGTTCTGCGTAATGTTTGAACAGTTAGAATTTGGTTGAATATTTGTGGCATCTTAAGGGCTATCTGAAATGCAATGATACATTAAAAACAAATGGTGGTTTTTTTTTTCTTCAAATGAGTCAATTGTAGAAACACAGACGATTATTTCCTTTTTTTCCCCGATGATTGAATTGTAAAAAACACAGACGGTCAGGCTTTTTTTTTCAGTATGACGAGATGATCAAAAGATACGAAATTTGACTTCAAAATGATTTTGATAGTAGTAACAATTACATAAATATGCGAATTTTGTGAAAAATATCGCATTTAATCCATAACCTACGGTTCTGTTTTTCTTTGTTTTGTTTTCCTTTGTTGGGAGGGGGCAAATCGGTAAAAAAAAAAATGAGCTTGTAGCAAAGTATTCAGCTGCTACATCCTTTTCTCATACAAAACTTGTATTTTTACCTTTGTTTCTTAAATTGTTAAGACAACAGATGCAGTTACTGTTTTTGCTTTATGCATGTTAACAATAATAGGCATCACTTGTGCTTTATTATTCTTTTCTTTGCTGTCGGTGTTTAGTTCTGAGATGGTAAAATTAGAATGTCCGTCATGTTGGGAATGAATTCACTGTAATATATTTGAGTGTTCCTAAGAAAAACATAAAGAGTCACATTTTCCGCGAATTTACTCGAGGACTCAAAATAACTGAAACAGGTTAGAAGTAGCAAATTTTGAGTTCTTCATATTTTATGAAAGAGCAATTCTTATCTTTTATTACCCTCAAGTTTTTAACAGTTCTGATAGAACATTGTTTTAGTGTATAGTGTGATTAGGTATACTTTTAGAGGTTCTTTTTATTACTTGAAAACTCTTTACACAATCTTAACCTTCATGACTTATTGTGTAATGATTGTCCTAAAGGAACATGATAGGCCCCTACTGTTTTGAATTTAAACATGACATGTAATATATGATACCGGGTGTCCCCTCCCAAAAAAAAGAAAAAAAAGAAAAAAAAAAGAGGAATGGTGGATTTTCAGCACCTTGCATTCAAAAAGTGATATATTTTATGACAGCATTAGAAGGAGCATTTTCCGCAGAAGACAATGATACCAAAATCATTAAATTTGGTGCAAAACTGTTTATTCTACGCCAAATTCTGTAAATGCAGTCATTTTCAAATTTCGCTGGATTTTTGCGACGTATGAGCGAAGAATTTGGGTGCGACACGCGTTCATACGGTGTATTGTGTAAGCCCGTTGATCCATGTCAAAAAAAAAAAGATACAGCTTTCACATTGGGCACGGGCAGGAAAAAACTGTGTGTATGTGCGCACCCGATCTTTCACATTGGGCACGGGCAGGAAAAAACTGTGTGTATGTGCGCACCCGATGTGAAAGCTGTATCTTTTGTTGACATGGATCAACGGGCTTACACAATACGCCGTATGGAACGCGTGTCGCACCCAAATCCTTCTCTCATTTGAATTCGAAATTTGAAAATGACTGCATGTGCAGTATTGGGTGTAGAATAAAAAATTCTGCACCAAATTTGATGATTTTGGTATCATTGTCTTTTGCGGAAGATGCTCTTTCTAACATTGTCAAAAAAATGTATCACTTTTAGAACGCAAGGTAGTGAAAATCCACCGTTCCGCTTTTTTGGGGACACCCGGTATATATATTAGGGCCTATATATATGTATATAAATTATATGCACACATATATATAATATGTATGTATGTATGCATATACATAATCATAATTATGGTTTATTGGTATGCATGCATGCATAACTAGTATTCCGTATTCGCCGGCGATAAGGCCGCACTATTTTTTTTACCAAAAAAAAAAGATAAAATAAGAAAAAAGTCTGTAAAGTCGGGGTGAGCAAGTAAGACCTATAAGCAGGCACAAGAAAATATTATCTTCCCAACACCGAGAATCACCTGCCTACCAACACACATGATCATACATACATTGGACTATGCAATAAATGTCAATGAGCACTCGATGCCACCCACTGAATTAATCAATCTTACAGACATTGCCATGTTCTGCAATAAAGTGACAAAATCCTCTTTTCTTTTTGTTGGGTTAAAAAAAAAAGAAAGCGCAGGGTCCAATGCAAATTTCTGTCAGTGTAGGGAGAGCGCAAATTTAAAAGCAAAGAAGACGACTATACAGAACGAGGAATACCTGAATGTAAAAAAAAAAAAATGATAATAATAATAAAAAAATGCAGAGGTATAAACACACTAGCGATCTATTTATGGGAAAATGTGTAAAGAACAGAGAGAACAGTTGAGAATTATATATTTCTGGGCGTATTTTCGAAGGAAGGACAGAGAGGGAGAGAGAGGGTAAAAAAAAAAAAGAGGAAAGAACGAGAGACACACAATATTTTTATAAGTTTATGCACCCAGGCACTCTTTTACCGCATTGATCTCTTAATGACAAAGAGAGAGAGAGAGAGAGAGAGAGAGAGAGAAAGAGAGAGAGAAGGAAAAGAAACACAAAAACATCGATTTTCGTCTTCCTCGCAGAGCAAAATTGTATCATACATCCATTAGGTCTGGGCACTGCAATTCGTGCATGGATTGATGACCGTTATTAATGTGATATTGTATCATATCAGCGTAAATAAAAAAGAAAATCGATGTTGATGCTTACTATTTGTCATCTTCATCCGAGGAAAATCTGCTTGCATTATCTTGGTGAAACTTTATAAAATATTATGACAAAAAAAAAAAGGTGAGCTGAAGCTGACTTTGCAGGAAATCCAAAGTGACTTGAAGGTTAGATCATAGATGTCATTCAACTCTTTCTGACTTATAGCATTCAAGTATTTTACTTTGCGATGTGCTTTCATATAAAAGTAGTGCCGAAGTTTTCCGAAGTTCCATTTCGTCCTTCTGGATGTTCACTGCGAGAACAGCCTGACCTTCTTCATACGAGGTAAGGTATAGTGTGTATGTATTTGTTTTTGTTGTAATGAATATTTAAGCAGTCATCCGAATACCTTACTACTACACAAGGTAAACGTCTTTAGCATGTTTTTTTTTTCCGTTGTGAAATGCAAAGGCAGGGGCACACTCAGTTATTAAGAATTCCTTTGACAGTTTTCCTGCTCTTGTTTCTAGTCGCCCTTATTTCAGTCTTGCGCAAACTGTCTATGTGGTGCTATCCAACTAAAGCATGGGAAGTTAACCAGAAAGAGAATGGAAACCGCGGTCATATATACAAAATGGATTGTTGTTGCTGTCTTGAAAACATCCAATTTTTAGTAGCTGTACTCTAAGATATACTTGAGACTGTGGGGACCGTGTGTATCTACTATGTATAGACATAAAGATGTGTGTGCACACATATTATTTCGTTTTCTATAAAGAATATTCAACTGAACTTTCAGTCAAAAAACGAAGTTAATACAATTCATGACAAAGCCCCCCTCAAAACAACTGTATGCAAAGACACATACAAACACACATAGAGACAAATAAGTATATAGTGTCTGTACAAATAAAAGATAAAGGACTTTAACACATTAAAGTTCCCATCAATTTTGTGTCTTTTAAAGGATTTCTCTGGAAGGATCGATCAAAGACAAAAAAAGAACCATTTTCTCAGTCTCACTTATATTTCGCAATTGCACGAAAATGACATGTCTTGTAACTGTTGTCATAACACAAAACTATTTTTACAGAAACAATTTATATTCAGCCTTTACCAATTACTTTGAAATCAATAAGTTTGCAAATTGCAAAATCTGTCACAGGCTTGTTCCGGACATTATGTCGTGCATGTACAATAATAACAAGGTTTTAGAGCAACGAAAGTGGGAGTACTGGTAAAAGAACATCTACATTGAATAATGAAGATTCATTGAAATGTTCTTTTTATCATTCGATGTACTTAGGGCTGTAAATATTAAGTTTCGAACACTTTTCGAATAATTTTCGATAATTCTATGTCACCATGCTAGTAATGAAAAAAAAAATCTCGTAAAGGATAAAGATTGAATGCAGTCGTGAGATCTGTAAGATATTGATTTGATATGAAAGGCATGGCAATAAAAAAGACAAAACACAGAAATTGTATGTCTTACGCTGTACTTTTTTTTTATTTGCTTTGTAGGCTAACTGTGGAACACAAGGAATCGTCTTTCCAAACAATGAGTGCATCGCTTACTGCAGTGTCCGCAAAACCACACTTCAATGCGGTATGGACCGAAACGCTTACAGTTCCCTCCCAGTCGGGTACCGATGAGAATACCATTTTTTCGTCCGTAGCTGAACGTACTCTGGTTACGTGGTCTTGGGAAGTTATGACGTGGTCCTGGTATACCTTCTGTGAGCTTCTTATCGCAGTTATTGGGATTACTGGCAACGTTCTCGTCATCGCTGTAGTGTTCGGCCGTCGCTCGAAGAGTCGCGGAAAGTGCCGCTCAATGGATATCTTCGTAGGAAATTTGGCGATAGCTGATTTCCTCACTTCGACCCTTTTGGTTCCGCATCCAAGAGTCAATTCTATTCCCAATTCATGGACCGGAGCACTATTTTGTAAAGCCGTGGAAGGCAAGTATTTGATATGGACAACGATTACAGCGTCGATCTATAGCCTGGTGTCAGTGTCCGTTGATCGTTTCGTTGCTGTCGTTTATCCCATCCATTATAAGCGCTTCATCAATCGCCGACTCGTAAATCTCATCGTTGGTCTCATCTGGGCGGTATCATGTGTCTTCATGGTTCAAAACCTCTCAAACAACACTACAGGGGCGATAGTTGGAAAGTGCGTGTATCGGAGACCATCGCGAAACCTTGAAATCTTCTACGGTATTCATATCTTCGTTGTCCAGTTTGCTATCCCGACCACTCTCATGCTTGTGACCCAGATAGCCATTGCGCGCTCGCTCCGGCAGGAGGCCGCTCGCTTCGTATCGAATGTGTCCACTGCATCGTTTCACAATGTTGCCCGATCTCGAGTCATCACGCTAACGTTGACCGTTGTCCTTATCTACTTCATATGCTTTGCTCCGGACCAGATAGCATATATGGCTTTTAACCTTGGACTCACTCCGTCATATGTCCGCAGTCCTTTTGCACGCGTTCTCACCGCACTCGTCACTTGTAACTCATGCGTGAACCCATTAGTTTATACCTTTCGCCACCCACAATTCCGTGAAGCCGTCAAAGATTTCTTCAGGAATACAAGCACAAGAAATACACCAATATTTGAGGATCTGGAATCACATAACCGACCCGAAAAATTTCATCCCAGGATCGAGAAAGCTTGACTCTTTGTTATACTCGTACGCGTTGTCAATTACAGTATCTCTTCAAAACCACATACACGAAGCAACATGTATCTATGGACATTAATGTAATATTGACAGGATAGTAATGCACCGTACTTCATTCTTCTTTCTGTTCTTTTGTTTTCTCCCCCCCCCCCCTCGTTTTCCCTTATTACACGAGTGTAAGTCAAAACATGATCAATATCAATGAGGGCAAATGAGAATTCATTCAGTGCCTGCGGTGGAATAAAGCGGGATAACCACCATGGCATTGTGCGATCGTTCAGAAGTCGCACTATTATAAGACCTGCATCCCAGCAACTTTTTGAAGCCGTATTTACTCTTTTTGATGGATTTCTTTTTATTCTAATTATCATTATTCATGGTCAACTTTGCAAGAACGTTTTCATTTAGACACTATTCTTGTGTACATGTGATTATTCTTCAAGTTTTTTGAACAATTTTCAACGCCTCTAAATTCTTAGAAATCAAGAACTGATTCTTAAACCATTTTAGAAGTTAAAAGCGCGTGTAACTCTCGTAAATTGGGCTACAAAATGAAGAGTTTGTTCGCAAAAACCGATAAGTCCATTTTTGAAGATTTTGAAGTACGGTCTCTGTCATAAAGTACAAAATAATACTTTTAAATGATATATTGGTAATAACATATAGAGGTACATTTTTTAGGTTATGGTCAAAAGAAGCAAACATTTTCTTATTATTCTCTTTATTTTTCTTGACCTTTAATCGCAAATATCTCCATTTGGCAAATATGGACTTATCGGTTTTTGCGAACGAACTCTTCAAATATATTATTGATTTCACATTGATTTGAAAATATGAACTTTAACAACTTGCATTTGTTCACTATCTCATTTTTTGTACATGTAATGACAACGTATCTCGTGCACGAGTATGAAACACTCTAAGCATAAATTGAAGTTTAGGAAACCACAGGATTGTTCTCCTGCTGGCTCCTCCTGCTTCGGCTCATCCTCCTTCTCCTCCTCGTGCCTCATCCTAAGGTTTCATCCTTATCCTGTATATTGCTATGCGGATTATGGTAATCGTCATTGGCATGGTAGGGATATTGATTTAGATTTGCGTTTATCCAAGTTGTGTGGTAACAGGGCGTATGGGATCACTGGTTAAATTCAGGGAGAGTGCTCGTGTCTCTTTCGAGAACTCTATTATCAAAACAAATTGTGTCCAGCGTTATTCAAGCGACTGAACACGGCTCGTTCCTTCCCCGCTGTCCCGGATCTGTCGTGCTGATAAAGGCGTGTATGGGAAGGTTCAGCCCTCCCCTTGGCACTAAATCCGCAAGATATACTACATGATTCCGTTTGCATTTTTCAATCTTGTAGTTGGATGCGCCAGTTACGTCCAGAGAGTGAGACACAAATGGGAATCCGATAAGAACTTTTATTATGGACAGTAAGGAACATAAACTTCTTGGTCTGGGATTTGATCCTTTGATATCCGATCTTTAACGTTACGTCTTTAACGGATCTCTAAGGGAAGGAATAAAATATTGTTATCCGTTTTCATTCACGTGGTTTGAAAAAAAAAGGAGTCCGCGAAGCGTCATGTATGGAAAACGCATAAAATCCTTCCCTCGGGGCAACTTTTGCCATACTTGTGAGTCTGGACAGTGTCAAAGAATATAAACTCCTTGGACTGGATGTGATCGAACGGTCTCTAACGTCACATCTTTAACGGGTCACCAAAGTGGTAATTCATCCGTTTTCATTCACCTAATTTGAAAAAGGAGTCCTCAAGGCAGCATATCATGTAAACGAGTAAAATCCTTCCATCAGCAGAACAGGGGCATTTCGGGACAACCTTTCACCAACATACAAATCGGCGATCTGGGTATTAATATCGCCCATTCACCAATCAAGGTTGAAAGTTCACCAGCCAGCCAGAGCTGAAGAAGAGAGTAGGATGAGTCGAGAAGCTGTACTTTCCATGATTTTCACAAGTAAATCCATGCAGTCAAACACGTTTAGTCACGAGTTGTCTTTACTATAAGTGTTTTTATGCTCAATCATGCTCAATGCTAACCATTAATGCGAGTTTGAACATTTAATGTTTAGTATTTAGTTATTTGTTGGTTGTGGATAAGTTGGGATACTTTGAATACCCACTCCGGCTTAGACCGATGGTACACGCCGCTTTTTAGTAACCATGTACAAGTAATATTGGTATAAATAATCCTTGTACGAATTTATTAACCACGGCAACATTGTAAATTACGCAATTCGCTCCCTCACTCTGAAAATAAGCGGAGGGACGTCCTTGAACCTCCACCTCCCTGATTAAATTGGTGGCTGTATGACTTGGTCTGCAGCAGGCTGCCCGTGTATGACGAACTCATATGTGTTGAAGATGTCCGCTTCTAAATTTGTGTATTAAACTGTATTATGTGTTCATAATCTTCTTGTGTGCTACTGTAACCAACCGACTGCAGAGTGGTGGCACATGTTCCTGAGGATACAAGAGCAAGCTTTGTGGACTGTTCCTGAGGAGACAACTAGCAAGTCGTTTGATTCGGGAGTAGTCGGTAATGGGACTCGTCACACATGCCCCGTGCCCAATCAAAGTTCCAGTCGTCACCGAAGGATATGTGAGTAGTGGCAATGTGATACGTCACATATACCCCCGTGCGCATGATCCTAGTTCCAGTCGTCGCCTGAGGAAGTGGGAGAAGTTGGTAACGGTGCGATTTAGCACTTTGCCACGTGCCGATCAACGACACTTGTGCCACCACATGGTTGTAAAAGGTGTACCACGTTAGCGTGACTGAGTTGGTAACAAAATTAGGTGTACCAATTAGGGAGTGACATAATCTAAGTGATGATGAACTTGGTTTGTGTGCCGCTTGTGTTTGTGAGCTGCTTCTGATACAACATATTACATGGTAGTTCACAGACACGGAGTAGTAGTTTTAATAATTAAAGGGATTGTTGTAAACTGCAACAAAACGAACCCGCCTAATCGGCCATCCTGACACTGCTCGCGGAGGCATTTGCACAGACAGTCAAATACTCTCACAATCACGACACTGCGAGTTCGTCACAGTATATATATGAAGAGCTTTCTTCGGCGCTAAATCCATCATCTTTCAATGGATTTAGCGCCTTTTGGTTGCACGCTCTTCATATATTGACCCTGCATCACACAACCAAGAAAAAGTCGCCAGACATGCATGATTTTTAGTTAAAGACAGATTCTAAAAGAGCAGACTCTAAGATTCAAAATGATGTATAACTCAATTCAAATGGACTCCCCCAAGCTATCTAAATACTGGAAAGAAAGCACACAATCTGGAAAAGTGTGAACTCATAAAAGAGGCTCTGAAGTACAAAGTCTATTCTAGCGCTTAATCTTTACCAAGTCATGCTATCTACGCGATGAAAGGGAGAAACGCAGAATGTTAACCACCAGAGCAACAACAATGAAGGGATTATCATACAATAAGCTGAAATTGAGCATGTTCTATCAACACATTCTGTCCATGATTAATGCCAACTTTCAAGGCAGAGCTGTATCTTTTCAAAAGTTATTAGACTGGGAAGTTAGTGTGCAAAGCATTTCAAGAAATGAAAAGGGGCCTCTAAGACATATCTGATCATTTTACTCTCCCCCAAAAGGGTTGTAGAAAAATTGCTGAAAACACACTTTCCCATTCATGTTATGATCCCAAACCAAAGAATAATGTAGAAGGATAACTCTTTTAGAAATAATTATATAAAAAACTCAAGATTGTCTCGGTTGACCCATTTCACCTTTTTTTAGTCCTCACGTAAAATCAAGGGGTGCGACTTTTTGTTGGTTTTGTGATGCACGGTCATATATATATATATATATATATATATATATATAATTATATAAAACATTATATATATATATATATATATATATATATATATATATATATATAATATATATTAAAACGAAGGACTTCCCCGTCGAGACTCCTGAAGAAGGTGGAGGCCACCGAAAATTTGAGTTTTTCAATAAACTCATTCTTATTGGCGAAATAATGCATTACTTGTTTATATATATATATATATATATATATATATATATATATATATATATACATATATATTATCTTCCCAGCTCAGAGAATCACCTGCCTACCACCACACATAATCACACATTGGACTATGCAATGTGCCAGTGAGCACGCGATGTCACCCACTGATTTAATCGATCTTACAGACATTGCCATGTTCTGCAATCAAGTGACAAAATCCTCTTTTCTTTTTGTTAGGTCTAAAAAATAAGGAAAGCACAGGGTTCAATTCAAATCCCTATCAATGTAGGGAGAGCACAAATTTGAAAGCAAAGAAGATGACTATACAGTACGAGCAATACCTGAATGTAAAAAAAAAATAACAATAACAATAATAATAAAAATAAATGAAAAAAATGCAGAGATATAAACACACTAGCGATCTATCTATAGAAAAAAAAATGTGTAAAAAACAGAGAGAACAGTTGAGAATTATATATTTCTGGGCGTATTTTTGAAGGAAGGACAGAGAGAAAGAGAGTAAAAAAAAAAAGGAAAGAACGAGAGACATGCAATACTTTTATAAGTTTATGCACCCAGGCACTCTTTTACCGCATTGATCTCTTAATGACAAAGAGAGAGAGAGAGGGGGGGGGGGGAGAAGGAAAAAGAAGCACGAAAACATCGATTTTCTTCCTCGCAGAGCAGAATTGTATCACATATCCATTGGGTCTGGGCGCTGCAATTCGTGCATGGATTGATGACCGTTATTAATGTGATATTGTATCATATCAGCGTAAAGAAAAAGAAAGTCGATGTTGATGCTTTCTATTTGTCATCTTCATCCGAGGAAAATCTGCTTGCATTATCTTGGTGAAATTTTGTAAAATATTATGACCAAAAAAAAAAAAAAAAAAGGTGAGCTGAAGCTCAGTTTGCAGGAAATCCAAAGTGACTTGAAGGTTAGCTAGATGTCATTCAACTCTTTCTGGCTTATAGCATTCAAGTATTCTACTTTGCGATGTGCTTTCATATAAAATTAGTGTCGAAGTTTTCCGAAGTTCCATTTCGTCCTTCTGGATGTTCATTGCGAGGCCAGCCTGACCTTCTTCATACGAGGTAAGGTTTAGTGTGTATGTATTTGTTTTTGTTGTAATGAATAATTAAGCAGTCATCCGAATACCTTAGCACTACACAAGGTAGAAGTCTTTAGCATGTTTTTTTTTTTCCCCGTTGTGAAATGCAAAGGCAGGGGCACACTCAATTATTAAGAATTCATTTGACAGTTTTCCTGCTCTTGTTTCTAGTCGCCCTTATTTCAGTCTTGCGCAAACTATGTGGTGCTATCCAACTAAAGCATGGGAAGTTAACCAAAAAGAGAATGGAAACCGCGGTCGTATACACAATGGAATGTTGTTGCTGTCTTAAAAACATCCAATTTTTAGTAGCTGTACTCTAAGATATACTTGAGACTGTGGGGACCGTGTGTATCTACTAGGCATAAAGATGTGTGTGCACACATATTTCGTTTTCTATAAAGAATATTCCACTGAACTTTCAGTCAAAAAACGAAGTTAATACAATTCATGACAAAGCCCCCCCCCTCAAAAAAAAATGTATGCACAGACACATACAAACACACATACAGACAAATAAGTATAGTGTCTGTACAAATAAGAGATAAAGGACTTTAACACATTAATGTTAGCATCAATTTTTTTGTCTTTTAAAGCATTTGTCTGGAAGGATCGATCAAAGACAAAAAAGAACCATTTTCTCAGTCTCAGTTATATTTCGCAATTGCACGAAAATGACATGTCTTATAACTGTTGTCATAACACAAGACTATTTTTACAGAAATGATTTATATTAAGCCTTTACCAATTACTTTGAAATCAATAAGTTTGCAAATTGCAAAATGTCGTTATAAATTATTAAAATAATGGCCATTATGTCGTGCATGCACAATAATAACAAGGTTTTAGAGCAACGAAAGTGGGAGTACTGGTAAAAGAACATCTACATTGAATAATGAAGATTCATTGAAATGTTCTTATCATTCGATGTACCTAGGGCTGTAAACATTAAGTTTCGAACACTTTTCGAATAATTTTCGATAATTCTATGAATGTCACCATGCTAGTAATTAAAAAAAAAAAAATCACGTAAAGGATAAAGATTGAATGCAGTCGTGAGATCTGTAAGATATTGATTTGATATGAAAGGCATGGCAACAACAAAAAAGACAAAACACAGAAATTGTATATCTTACCCTGTACTTTTTTTTTTATTTTGCTTTGTAACTCTGGAACACAAGGAATCATCTTTCCAAACAATGAGTGCATCGCTTACTGCAGTGTCCGCAAAACCACACTTCGATGAGGTATGGACCGAAACGCTTACAGTTCCCTCCCAGCCAGGTACCGATGGGAATACCAACTTTTCGTCCGTAGCTGAACAAACCCTGATCACGTGGTCTTGGGAAGTTATGACGTGGTCCTGGTATACGTTCTGTGAGCTTCTTATCGCAATTATTGGGATTATTGGCAACGTTCTCGTCATCGCTGTAGTGTTTGGCCGTCGCTCGAAGAGTCGCGGAAAGTGCCGCTCGATGGATATCTTCGTAGGAAATTTGGCGATAGCTGATTTCCTCACTTCGATCCTTCTGGTTCCTCACCCAAAAGTCAAATCTATTCCCAATTCATGGACTGTAGCATTGTTTTGTAAAGCCGTGGAAGGTTATTATTTGACATGGACCACGATTACGGCGTCGATCTATAGCCTGGTGTCAGTGTCCGTTGATCGTTTCGTTGCTGTCGTTTATCCAATCCATTATAATCGCTTCGTCAATCACCGACTCGTAAATCTCATTGTTTGTCTCATCTGGGCGATATCATGTGTCTTTATGGTTCAAAACCTCACAAACAACACTACAAACGCGATAGTTGGAAAGTGCGTGTATCGGAAACCACCAAGAAACCTTCACATCTTCTACGGTATTCATATCTTCGTTGTCCAGTTTGCTATCCCGACCACTCTCATGCTGGTGACCCAGATAGCCATTGCGCGCTCACTCCGCCGGGAGGCCGCTCGCTTCGTATCGAATAAGTCCACGGCATCGTTCCACGATGTTGCCCGATCTCGAGTCATCACGCTAACGATGACCGTTGTACTTATCTACTTCGTATGCTTTACTCCGGACCAGATAGCATATATGGCTTTTAACCTTGGACTCACTCCGTCATATGTCCGCAGTCCTTTTTCACGCGTTCTCACCGCACTCGTCACTTGTAACTCATGCGTGAACCCAATAGTTTATACCCTTCGCCACCCACAATTCCGTAAAGCCGTCAAGGATTTCTTCAGGAACACAAGCACAAGAAATACACCAATATTTGGGGATCTGGAATCACATAACAGAACGGAGAAAAGTCATCCTAGGATCGAGAAAGCTTGACTCTTTGTTTTACTCTCACGCGATGTCAATTTGCCGGCATGCTATTAGAAAGGCGGAATCATCTCTTCAAAACCACGTACACAGAGAACACTAACGTAATATTGGCAGAATAATCTAGATGCACCAGACATATCTTCGTACTTCATTTTCTTTCTTTTCTTTTCTATTTCCTCCCTTGTTTTCCCATATTGCACGAGTCTAAGTTCAAACATGATCAACATCAATGAGGGCAAATGAGAAGTCATTCAGTGAATGAGCTGGAATACAGCGGGATAACCTGCAACCCAGTAATTAACTTTTTGAAGCCATATTTACTCTGCTTTTTTTTTTTTTGATGGATTTCTTTTTATTCTAATTATTATTATTATTCATTGCCAACTTTGCAAGAACGTTTTCATTTAGACACTATTCTTGTGTACATGTGATTATTCTTTGTTTCGGCTGAACAAGTTTCAGCGCCTCTAAATTCCTATAAATCTAGAACTGATTTTTAAAAGTAAGAAGCGCGTGTAACTTTCGTAGATTGGGCTAAAAAATATTATTGATTTCACATAGATTTGAAAATATGAACTTTAACAACTTGCATTTGTTCACTATCTCAATGTTTGTACATGTAATGACAACGTATCTCGTGCACGAGTATGAAACACTCTAAGCATAAATTGAAGTTTAGGAGACCACAGGATTGTTCTCCTTCTGGCTCCTCTTGCTTCGGTTCTTCCTCCTTCTCCTCCTCGTTCCTCATCCTAAGGTTTCATCCTTCTCCTGTATATTGCTATATGGATTATGATATTCATCATTAACATGGTAGGACTATTGATTTAGATTTGTGTTTATCCAAGTTGTGTAGTAACAAGGCGTATGGGATCACTGGTGAAATTCAGGGAGAGTGCTCGTGACTCTTCCGAGAACTCTATTATCAAAACAAATTGTGTCCAGTGTTATTCAAGCGACTGAACACGGCTCTTTCCTTCCCCGCTGTCCCGGATCTGACGTGCTGATAAAGGCGTGTATGGGAAGGTTCAGCCCTCCCCTTGGCACTAAATCCGCAAGATATACTATATGATTCCGTTTGCATTTTTCAATCTTGTAGTTGGATGCTCCAGTTACGTCCAGAGAGTAAGACACAAATGGGAATCCAATAAGAACTTTTGAGTATGGACAGTAAGGAACATAAACTTCTTGGTCTGGGATTTGATCCTTTGATATCCGATCTTTAACGTTACGTCTTTAACGGATCACTACGGGAAGGAATAAAATATTGTTATCAGTTTTCATTCACGTGGTTTGAAAAAAGGAGTCCGCGAAGCGTCGTGTATGGAAAACGCATAAAATCCTTCCCTCGGGGCAACTTTTGCCATACTTGTGAGTCTGGACAGTGTCAAAGAACATAAACTCCTTGGACTGGATGTGATCGACCGGTCTCTATAGAACGTCACATCTTTAACGGGTCATCAAAGGGGTAATTCATCCGTTTTCATTCACCTAATTTGAAAAAGGAGTCCTCGAGGCAGCATGTCATGCAAACGAGTAAAATCCTTCCATCAGCAGAACAGGGGCATTTCGGGAAACATTTCACCAACATACAAATCGGCGATCTGGGTATTAATATCGCCCATTCACCAATCAAGGTTGAAAGTTCACTAGCCAGCCAGAGCTGAAGAAGAGAGTAGGATGAGTTGAGAAGCCGTAATTTCCATGATTTTCACAAGTAAATCCATGCAGTCAAACACGTTTAGTCACGAGTTATCTTTACTATAAGTGTTTTTGTACTCAATCCAGCCGTAACACTTTTATTTTTATTTTTTTTTGGGGGGGGGGGGTACAGTCCACTGACATATTTCACTTCAGCTCTGTTCGATTTGTTACGACCTTGACAATTCAACACAATGTCACCATCTAAAATATAACTCATCTATCACTGAGAAATTAGGGGAATTTTGTAAAGTTGGACAAATCTAATGCCAACTCGTGTATTTTGCTATTGTTCGGAACTTTCTCCAATTCATGTAACATGTATATATATATATATATATATATATATATATATATATATATATATATTACATACATAAATATATATTCGTGAAGTTTAATTTCATTTCTGCACTTGTAGTTAATTTTTCCACATACAATATGTTAACATTCGTGTGTTAAGAAAAACGTATATAGCAATTAAAGGAAAACGGCTTCAAAACAAATGTCACTAAATGTTAAGAAAATAACGACAAATGAAGGGGACCATCAATGCGGGCTCGATTAGAAAGATGACCCTAGGCAATGTTGCAACATAGAATATACATGTGTTATCAATAAAATAACATTTGAAATCCTGCTACTCATTGGGTGAATGGGTGACGTTCATGGATACTAAAACTCCTTAATCCACAAGTGAAATAAGTTTCCCTATATTCCGAAGGTACTTTGAACCGGAACACATAAATTCCTTCCGCTAGATGTTCATTAATCGGAAGATGGAAAGGAGTTGTGAACCAAAGAACATTGCGAATTACAACCATATTTTCTTTTCCCAATCAACGAGTCTTGGGGATGACACCACTCACCCCTCCTATGTTTTGTTTCATTTTTTTTTCGGATTAAAGCACCTGTGAATTGAAGAATTTTCGCAAAAAAGTGACCTTGAGAAAAGCACACCATATTTCAATCTCGGTTTAACGAACCTTCAAAATAACAAACTGTAACTGACTGAAGAGCAGTGCAGAAGGCATGCGGTGGCGTGGATGTGTGGTGTCTGGCGATGGTGTTGAGGCTGCGGTAGACGTAAGTCTGTTTTACTTTGTATCCTATTGTGATGTGGGAAACAATGGCAATGTGTAGTCCTAATTACCTTATATCCATTGCTTAGAGTAAACTGTAAAGTAAAGTGTTCAGTTTTTTAGATGGAAGACTAATAAGTGTATGGACGTGTTAATCAGTTCTCTTCATGTAATACGTGGTACACTATTGTAAATTTTCGAGTAAAGAATTCCTGACATCTGGCCAATTAAGTTTTAGTGGTTGCTGGGCTACGATGATTCTTCGATTTTTAAAATGGTCATCGAATTACTGACGCGCTTATTTATAAAAAGGCTCAAGTCTACTTGAGTCACATGGATTTAGCAGTTGTTATTATGCAGTAGTAGATTCTGATAAGAAAGAGTTAATCAATCGGATCAATCGGGTGAAAAATAAGGAAGTTATGACATTTTGAAGTTTCGCTAATTCTTAAGGAAACAGTTCTTGAACAGTCAATATGAATATGCAAATGGCAAAGTGAGCATGTCATAAACCCTCACAACTTGTCGTGTAGTCTGTACATAAAATTTTGAAATTTCCAGTTTTTCAAAATTATACCCTAGGCTCAAATCCTGATATATCTAACTGATCAGTATTTTGAAGTTATTCATTTAGGAATAACATCATGTTTTAAACTTCAATGACAGAAACATTGGATTTCGTCATTTCTTGTACACAATAATTTATGGAAAATTGTGAGATTATGACATGGTTAGCTCAATTATTTTCATATTCATATTTTCGTATTCATATATAATTTGCAGAAATTAGCAAAACTTAGCAAAAATTTTCATAACTATGTATTTTTTCATCCGATTTCAGGTCAAAATTTTGTCGTTTACTGTTTTTTTTAATCGGATTCACTTGTTTATCAGATTTCTTGTTAAAGACGACTTAACCTGAAATTAGACAAATTGCGGACCTTCTAGTTTGGATTTTTAGCTCTTTACACAGTAGATTCTAGGAGCATTGTGTATGTTTTCACCTCTATCTGTTGTCCGAATAAAATCGATTTATAACGAGTACGTGGAAGATGGTTGAAATAACGCCAATCTCAGTTTGTCTTTTGATTCGGCAGTTGTTCGCCGCTGATTGCGTTTAACTAACAGTTAAATAAGGTTTCTCAAACTCTCAAAGATTATGAATTATGGACAAAATACATTTTCATGGTTTGTGTATGAATACATGAGTATATATATATATATATATATATATATATATATATACATATACATATACTTACATACATGCGCACATTTATAATCATATTAACATAAAACAACAGTAAAGCAACTTACCGCGTGGGTGTGTTTGAGTGTATAAATTGGATGTTTTATCCTTCTTTCTTTTTCCTCCTCCTCCTCTCTCTCTCTCTATTTCCCTTTCCCTCTTTGTATACTTATCTGAAAATCAAAGTTCAAAGTTCACATTTATTTTTATTTCCATCAAATAGACCGAGAAAACTATATCCAATGTATATGCAGAATATTTTGTAATATTGCAAAAACGTAAATTATCAAAATATCGTAAAATATCCAGATAGAGTATGGATTACGGGTTGTATGCACTGATTACATGATTACGCGCATGACGATTGGCAAGTTTTGTTGCAAGCGATATGACTTTATAGTTTCCAATCTTATTATCTATTCTTTCTTTATCCTGTACAGATACATGTAACTCTTTAGAAACCGAAATATATCCACCATTACACGATGCATATTTACAAAACAAACACAAATACATCTATACGTGCAATCTATCTTCGGACTAGATTTACGTGGAAGCCTTCTTCGTGCTCTTCTTTGCCTTCTTCTCTCTTTTTTTTATATTATTATTGATGAGTATAGTAGGAAAAGAAAAACAGGTATTTCAGACAGTTCAGTAAAAAAAAAATAATAATTTGAAAGCAAAGAAGATGACTACTATCACACACATAATGCAGAAGCATACGATAGATCAAGGGAGGAAACATGGATAAAGAGCAGAGAACAGTTAAGACTGAGACTTGTACATGGGTGCGTATGTCTGAGGGCTGGAGAGAGAGAGAGAGAAAAAAAAAAAGAAAGAAAGAAACACAGACATATAATCTTTTCATGAGTTAATGCTACCAGAAACTCTTTTACACAATTTTATTGATCTTTTAATGATGACGAGCAAAAAAGAAAACATCGATTTTCGTTTTCCTCGCAAGAAATTTTATTGCTCATCCATCAGCGCTGGGCACGGCAATTCATGCATGGATTAACGACCGCTTTGAATGTGATGTAGTATCATATCAACGCAAAAAAAAAGAAAAATGCGATGTTGATGCATTTCTTTGTCATCTCCGATTGATGAAATCTTCTTGAATTCCCTTCGAGAAACTTACCCCCCCCCCCCCAAAAAAAAAAAAAGAAAGAAAAGAAAGAAAGATGGCTGACTGCAAGAAATCCATTGTGGTTTGAACCTTGGTTGGATCATAAATCACATTTAACTCCCTCTTTCTGACTTGTATCATCAAATTGCTTTGAAAGTGCAATCGCCAGACAATCTAGCTATGTCCTTTCATATAAAAGTAGTGTTGAAGTTTACCGAAGTTTCACTACGTCGTTCTAGACGCAGCTCACAACTAGACCAACTTGATCTTCTTCATGAGGTGAGGAAATGCGTGTGTGTGTGTTTATGTTTCTATGTATATGTTCTTATAGTGATAAATACACTGTCATAATCAATCATCATGATAATCATCATTACCGAAAGGTTTCAGCTAAAACTCTTTTTGCCCTAATCAAATATCTTGCAAATGCTCTAGGTGTTACCAAGCTGTAGAACCGAAATGTTAAAAACAAAATGCGTCAATGGAAATCATGTTCATATACTTAGTCATTATTTTTTTTCCACATAGGAGTTTTGCTCTAAACATAACTATTAGACTACCATGATATCGCAAAAACAAAGAAAGAAGAAAGATGACCCGCGTTTATCAATTGCAAATAAACATATTGTAAAGAAAAGTGCACACAAGATTATTCATCCTAACTTTCAGCCAGAAGTGAGAATTAATCTGCCATTGCCTTTTGCATATATTTGTAATAATACTACAATTTATATAAAAATATATATTATAGGGTTTTCTTTAATTAATTAATCAAAAATTGTAATATCACATATCTGAGCTGTGACAGGAGGATAAAAAGCATGTTTGAAATAGGTTTTTGCTCTTTTGGATTTGTTTTTAGAAATCGATGAGAGACACTTTAATTTTGCGATTTCAAGAAATCATAACTGTTATATTTTCGTTGAAAAAACAGCAAGGTTTTTTTTTTTCAAGACATCGGCTTATTTCATCTGCATTAATTACTGTGACAGCAATGATTTTTAATGCATTATCATTCTGTAATCGGCTTTGCCTCTGAGTACACAAAATAACAGTGTTTAAAAACATCTACAAAAACAACAAACTAAAATGAGAACATACGTACTGAATAGTGAAGACTCATTGGAATATCTGTCCTTTATTGGAGAGAAGAAATAATGGGAAAACATTTGATTGGAGCTGAATATCAAACTACAAATTTACCGTTCTCATACCCATGATAATGATTTAACTGACGCTAAGGATAGGAATCAGTGTGTTCTTAAGGGACATTCCAGACGATTTTCATATTTTCACATCATGTAATACATAAATCGACAAATCCATGTGTAGATTTGTGGGGTTTATTGTGGTTCTTGAGCAGAGAAACAATATTTTGAAAAACCTTAAACAAATTACACTGAACAAGGATGATGACATAGGAGGTTCACATATTTCAGAAATGTAGCAGTGTAATGCCATTACAAACCTGCTTGCTCGCAAGTTCACCTGTGTATAATCAATGCATGCCTTCTTCTTTTGTTCTGCTTCCTTGAGCCCCAACTCATGCATTCTTATGGTGACTCTGCCATGTCATCATCCTTGTTCATTGCAATTTGTTCTACATTTTGAAAATATTCTTATCCTTCATCCCAATTATCATAATTTCTGAAACTCTGTCCTCAGTATGATTAATTTATAGTTGTTCAAATGTAAAAAATCTGAAAATCATCCGGAGGTCTCCTTTAATGACTTTGCTTCAGTGCAAATTACGAAATATACAAAACGTCATTTTGACTTGTCTTTTATATTTTTGTCCATTGACAGGGAACAAGGAATCAATTTGAAAAACAATGAGTGCAGCCACTACTGGAATGTCGACACAACTGCACCTAGATCTGGTGGTAACCAAAATTCTGCCATCCTCCTCCGAATTAGCTACTGATGTGGACTATAGCTCTTTTCCTGAGCAAAACCAGATCACGTGGTCTTGGGAAGTTATGACGTGGCCTTGGTATGTAATCTGTGAGCTTGTTATCGCAATTCTTGGAATCACCGGCAACGCTCTCGTCATCGCTGTCGTTTTCGGTCGTCGCTCGAAGAGTCGCTCAACGGATATCCCGTGGGAAATCTGGCGACAGCTGATTTTGTGACTTCGATCCTTTTGATCCCGCACCCAAAGGTCAACTCTATTACCAATTCATGGACGGGTGCATTATTTTGTAAAGTTATAGAAGGCGAGTATTTGATGTGGACCACCGTAACGACATCAATCTACAGCCTAGTTGTAGTGTCCCTCGATCGCTTCTTCGCTGTCGTTTATCCGATCCATTTTAGACGCCTTGTCAATCGCCAACTCGTGAATATTATCGTTTGTCTTATTTGGGCGGGATCGTGTGTTTTAATGGTTCGTATCCTCTTGACTAACACTACAGACGTGATAGTGGGAAAGTGCGTTTATCAGCGACCGACTCGAAGCCTTGAAATCGTCTACGGGATTTATGTCTTTGTCGTCCAGCTCGCTCTCCCGACCGTCCTTATGCTTGCAACCCAGATAGCCATTGCACGCTCTCTCCGACGAGAAGCCGCCCGCTTCGTGTCGAATGAGTCCGCGGCATCATTCCACAATATCGCCCGCTCTCGGGTCCTCACGCTGACACTGACGGTCGTCCTTATTTACGTCATCTGCTGGGCTCCAGACCAGATAGCGTTCTTCTCTTTTAACCTGGGACTAATCAGTCCTTCCTTTGTGGGTAGTCCACTCGCACGTGTAACCACCGCACTCGCCATTTGTAACTCCTGCGTGAACCCCATGCTGTACACCCTTCGTCACCCGCAATTCCGTGAAGCCGTTAAGGATATTTTCAAAAGCACAAGCAAAATAAATACACCAATATTTGAGGACTTGGAAATTCAACAACGACTCGAGAAAAGTCATGAAAGCACCTGCCAAACTTAATAGTTTGTTTGCCATATTCGCACATGTCAGTGTCAATTTGCCAGGATGCCAAGATGGAATCATCTCTATTAATACAAAAAGCAGCACACATCTGGGGACACCTAATATAAGTAATGAAAAGAGATGCAGTCCAATAGAGTTATCCTCGCACTTTTTCCCCTTTTCATTTTCTCTTGGCAATGTTCGTTATTTCGAAGGGTCGTTATTTCAAAGATTCCTTATTTCGAAGGACTGTTATTTCGAAATATGCAAATTCTGTTTACCTAAGTGTTCGTTAATCCGAAAATGAAGTAAGATTCGTTAATTTAAAGGTTCAATAGTACGAAAATGGCGTAAGGTGCGTAAGTACGGGAAAAAAAAAAAGATGATTTCGTTATCGGATTGACCAAGATTGGGAATAACGGACCTTGGATGAAAAATAATTTTGTTTTCGGATTAAATAAAGCAGCTTCTTGGTTCATTACTATCATTTTCTTTTGCTTAGCTTGCAGAAGTGTGAAATCTCTGAATTCTTTAGATTTATAACTACTTTAAAAACAAATCCTGAGAGATAATGTTGCTGTATATCATGTTAACTGGGAAGAAAGAAAAAAATAATTCTTCCTGATTTTGTGCAGATTAGAAGAATTTAAGCAGTTTTGCTTTCTACAATATAGAATGGGCAGTAAGAATCTAAGAGTGGCTAGTATAATGAGGGGAGGATAATAATTTTCCTGCACAATTTCCGAATTTCTCCTTTGCTGAAATTCAACAGAATGCCAAGTGTTGCAGAAAACATTCGGCCTTTAAAGGGATCGTATGGTTTTTGTTGAGACCTGACTTCAGTTTTTTAGCTCTTTTGGTGAGATGAGTAACCTCTTGTCAAACATGAAAGAGCATGTAATTCCAGGAGGGATTCAATGTTTATTTGAAGAAAATTGGTTATTAAATGGCTACGATATCCAAAACAAAGCGATCCTAATAAAAGGTGGGACCTACCTTTAATGAGGATCGCTTTCTTTTACCTTGTTTTTGGATGTCTCACCCATTCTAATTTACTAATGCGTGAACACATTCGTTTTTGTCTTCCAAGGCACAAAAGTACAAAACGCAGAAAGTGACATTTTGACATTCATTTGCAAATGCCCTTCAAGATAGCAATGATAGGAAAATACGCAATGATAAGCATGAATGAAATAGCAGAAATAAGTTTTCGTTCACTTGTTTCTCTTTATATTCACAAATAAAAACATAGTTGGGAAATTGAAGGGGAAACATAAGAATTTTCTATCAAGCCAAACTTTAAATGACACGGGAGTATAGGTTGAAATCGCAAAGGTAATAGAATCGTCCGAATTTCTTTATTTCATTTTTGAATAAGGAATTTAAGAATTCAAGAACCAAATATTCAAAATGGTATTGATTTGGAATATAAACTTTTCAAATTTTTACCATCATCGGTACTATTGCTTCTTCTCTTATGTCTTTTGGATATGGATTTCACGAAAGATTATTCCCTTTCCTCCATTATCGTTTGCCTTTTATATATATATATATATATATATATATTTGGAGGGTTACTGAGATATTATAGAGATCACAGACTGAGTTTTGCAAATTAATTTGCATTTCTTATTGTGCTGAATTTGTCCTCTGTTCCCATTGTTATGATTATGGAAGAGCACATACATGTACTCATGAATAACAACTTGTCCATTTTTGCAATTTTTACTTTTTTGCCTTGGAGGAAAAAAACGAATATATTTACTCCTGCGCAAGCTTTCCCTTTTTATTGACATACTAGGTTGAAAGCCAGTTAAATTAGCTATCACAGGATGTATAAAACATTGATATCAGCCAAATAATCTATGAGAAAGATGATCTTGAAAAAGCGGTTTACTTTCTTTCTTTCTTTCTTTTTTTTTTTTTTTTTTTTTGCTGAAAATATTAAGTTCCCTCGTTTGGGAAGTTGATAACGCACGAAATGAAACTTATTATGGTGGTTTGCCAAAATTTTGCGTGTGAATGTTCCCGAGGTAAGAGGAGTATGAAATTAAAGTGGGACACTGTGTGCCGCATCCTCCCTATCTGCTAATCCACTTGCACTCTGGGAGGAGTCCAACAGGGAACTGCTGCAAACACAGGGAGAGAAGGGATCACTTTGATAACATGGTTCACACTCCTATCTCTTATGGACGTAAAGTTTTTTGTTTTGTAATTTATTCAATTATAACTTTGTTTCGTTTTCAATACATGTTTATGCATCATAATAATTACAACAACTACTTTTGTAAATTTCGAATTGTTTGCTGTTGCTGTTTTTTCTTTGTGGAAGGGATGAATTAACTATTGTTCAAAAAATAAAAAAAAACTATTGTTCTCTTCAATGACATGTATTATTTTGTCCTTATGAAATAACATGAAAAATTAGTTTAATTCAATATTAGGTGTAGAATTTCTACAGCTTAGCGTAAAATTTGCATTGTCAAACAGATTTCAATAATGGATACGGACATAACTGATATATTAGTATAATTATAAAGTTACACTGCTACCCCTCTGCACTTTAGGCAATCTTGCGCTGTTTCTATACGCCTTCTATTTATAAGTACCTTTTACTCATTTTGATTTTGCCAAGTCTTTGACAAACAAATGTATAAAACGCTAAGAAAAAAAATCATATCACGATACTTCGAACTTGATAGTGGAGGTATTCTTTCAATGAGGTCATTTCTCTGCAAGTGATTTTGTACTTTAAAATTAGATATACACTTTAAATGGAAGTAGGTGCCCACCAAACGGACACCAAAGAAAGGGTAGATGGATGAATAGGAAAAGAACAGCTAATAATTTTGCCAAACAACTCTCAACGAAATGAGATACAAAGTGTGACAGTTATTGAATTAACAAGTCCAGTAATTTTTCCATCAGTGTGATATTGGTAGCCCCCAGTGCCGTATATAGAGAGTCTGGCCAACTCGGTTTTCGGCTTGTGAGTTTTGAAAATATTAGAATATAAGACAGTCTGAATTTTTTAAGAACGTCATGATTTATTCGAAAATTTTTAAACATGCACTCACAGTTCATATTGAAGTGTTTGTTTTAACCTGAAGAAGATAAACAACCTTAATATGTCTTGTTGTGTTTTTTTTATTTCATTTCATTTTACTTTTTGTAGTGCGTTTACTCTTTGTTTTGTTATGTTGTGTGTTTTTTTTTCTTGGTTGATGTATGTATCACCTCTACGTTGGAATGGATTTTGTATCGTTTCTGCATCTTTGATTGTCCTGTTTATGCCAAGTGTCTGAAATACAGCCTCTTGGTTGATTAAACCTCGTGAATAAATTCAATGAGCGAACAAACAAAAAACGGACACAAATTTCATTTACCTAGATGCTCGTTAATCCCCAAAAATAAAAGACACAAGACTGGTTTATCCTAACATTTGTGGCGTTACTCCGAATGTCCGCAATTCCTTAGGTTTGTTAATCCAAAAATAGAATAAGATTCCTCTTGCTGAAGGTTCTTTCAGACATTCGAAAATGAAGTATTATTTTGTTATTCCAAAGGTTCATGAAATTAAATAAAATTCGTTAATCACTAAATGCAACAATATGGAAAATATGCGTATCAACTAACCTTCACAGAACTTCAGAATAACGATCGGCTCAACGTGTGATAAGTTGTATTATACGCCTCCATACGGATATATGCAAATGCGACGACAAATTGATGAAAAAGCTGTAGCGAAATGATTACAATGTCCAAAGCCACCAAAGGGTCGTGGATGTAAGAGCACAATCAGAGGTATGAGTGCTATTCATACAAACATGTTAAGCATATCAAAAATGAAACACAAGTGTCGTGACAAGTTTACTCTAATAGGTTTACAACCAATTACGCATACAAGATAATGAGGGGAGGGGTGATTAAAGCCTAAAACGAAGTTCACGATCGCTTCCTGTTTCGCTGCCAACACTTTTGCAATGTCACATAGTAATCATCAAGTTTGGAATACTCTCTCATTAAGAATAAATGGAAATATAAGTTCTTGGAACTGTATCCTTGTCCTTCTGTAACACCATGCATTGTTGTGGGGTATTACTACTATTTATCCAGAGATATCGTGGATTTAACAAGTGAATAACTATCATAACTTTTGAACGGATCTTTCGATCTTCCTTAAACTTAACTAATGTGTACTTCTTATTCTTTTGCATTCACCGAATCATATAGCTTATAGGGCAAATTTCCCTAGAAATGAACACTGTCTGCAGAGCAATAATAATGACGTTGATTATCACTGTAAAAAGAAATTAAGGGCTCCAATGGACCACTTTTATCGAACACTTTGAGCTTGATTAAGAAGTAACTATTAACATCATAATCATGAACACATTACAACGTCATGGTTTCATGCATGCATGCACACGCACACATATACGCATATAATTATTATACATGTATAATGTTTGTATGTCTGTACATAAATATATTTCATAAACATATTCACTGTATTTGGATATACGATTATAGATGAACAGATGAAGAGAGAGAGGACAAAGTACAAAAAGGAATTATGTTTATGGAAATACATATTATTATTTCATGAAGAGTTTGATCGCAAAATGGGATAAGAACAACTTTAAAACATGTAAAAGAAAGATCATCACCAGATGGAGGAAAAAACAAACAAACAAAACGTTGCCAGTGGTACTGCATTATTGCAAAGTAAAAGTAATATGCGTGGTGTGTATACAATATTGTGGATGTCGAAGAGCGAGGGACAGTGAGGGTTCCATCTTATGTTGCGCATTAGTAGTCGGGCACTGTGGGAAAAAAATCACATTGCACGAGTCTAAATGTGTCTACAGGAGATAACAACGGGGTACTCCCACAAACACTTATTGCTGGTTTGTGTGTGTGAAAGTGTATGTGTGTGTGTGTGTGTTTGAGTGTGATTCACTGTACTGTGCATGCTCCAGCTTACTTTTTTCAGCTACCTATCTCCGTCTATTCTGTTTTAAAGTACCTATGGAATTCAAATGCATGTTTTCTCGTGTTGATTCATGATACCCTCAACATCACTCACATGCCCAACTGAATGTCTAAATACAATATCTATGTACTTCATTTCTATGGGTTTTCTTCAAGTTACTCCAATACACATACACACACACACACACACACACACACACACACAAACACCATTATATCGCAAGTGACATCATCTGTCAATCATTGCTAAAGCCCTAATATTATGATAAACAAAAAAAAAACATTGCAAGGAAACATGCAGGTTATTATTGGTCTAGGGAAAAGTGCATTCAAGAATATCCCCTATGTCTGCTAGCGGGAGATAGAAAGAGACAAGGAAAGAGAGAGAGAGAGAGAGGGAGAGACAAACAAACAGAGAGGGATGGAGAGACAGAAAAGCAATCTTAATGCACCCAAGGACTGTTATGTCATTGATCTTTTCATGACAAAGAGGATATTACAATATCATCTATTTTCGTTTTCCTCGAAAAAGTCATAAATATTGTGTTATTATGTTGCACATCCATTAGCGCTGGCACTGCAATTCGTGCACGAATTAATGGCCGCTAAAGATGTAATATTGTAGTACAATAGACAAAAATTGCGACGTTGGTAAGTTTTTTTGTGATCTTCATCTGAGTGAATCTTCTTGAATTTGTGTAAAGTAATGAAGCTGGGTTTTTTTTTCATTTGGATATACCGATTTAGAAAAAAAAAAGAGAAATGATGAGCTTTGCAAAAAGTCTAAAGTGGCTTCAAGGTAAGATTATAGATTCCATTCAACTCTTTCAGACTTCTAGCATTCAATTACTCTCAAAGTGCACTCGTCGCACGCTCTAAAGATGTGCTTTCATATAAAAGTAATGTGGAAGTTTTTGAAGTTCCACTTCGTCTTTTTGGATGTTTGCTGCCAGACCAACCTGATCTTCTTCGTGAGGTAAGGTTTAGTGTATGTGTACGTGTACGTGTAACTGTATTTGTTTTTGTTGTGATAAAGTAAGCAATCAGAGAAAATTTCTTAATCTTCTTCCTTTTTGTTTTTAGTTGTCTTTATATTTGACTTGTAAATGTTATGCAATATCTTTCGGCGGTGTTTTCCAAAGTACAGTAAAGAAAATTGAATCGCAGGAAACTGATGAAAATCTTAATCAAATACAAAGTATATTTTTGTTTTTCTTTCGGGGAAACAAGCTGCAATTACTCAAACATAACACTGTACAGTTGACCATGACTGTACAGTTAACTTTGTTGACTATAAAAAATACAGATTTTACAGCTCCAGTTGAATGCATTAATGTACATAAGTATTAGTCGTTGTGTTTGTTATTGCATGACCATAATGTACAGATCGGATCAAAAAGGGTTATTTAACGAATCATTTATATGTCATAAAGGGTTCAAAAAATGATGATGACAAAACAACAGTATTCTAACATTCTCGAAAAGAGACAATGTTTCACAGGCTCCCCTCCCCCTCCCATTTTTTTTTTTCGGTGACTTTTGAAAATTGTACAACTATGCACTGACTCGTGCTTTATTCAACAGATTAATCGCAGAGAATCTCATAGAAGTTAAGAAATAAGCTCGAAAATACCTTTACTTAATTATTTGGCTCAGATTTTGTTTTTGTTAAAAAAGTTACACTTTATTTCATTAAAGGGGAGTTACTTTCTTTGTGTGTACATTTTAATTGTGTCCTTGAAAACAACAGCAAGATCTTAGGGAGGGATCACAAAGGTGCTTTCATTTCATTTTTGTCATGATGAAAACTGTTTTCAGAAATTTAAAAAAAATAGAAAGAATTTCTTAAAGATATTTCTATTTCACAATTTTCTGAAAATAGTATGTCCCGATTTTCTTTGAACAACATCAAGGCTATTAATGAGAACTGATAATTTTACCCTATCAATTACATTTGCATTAATTTTGGAGAATATCCACATTTCTTGTTGCAATCAATAGATAAAAACAAATTATCCTTGAAAGTGAAAGAAAAATCAAATTACATGTTGCTTATTAACACTATTGCCACTCTTCCAGATAACATTTGTTTTGACAATAATCTCCTTGATGGAGTGAACTCCACTACATCTCTAGGTTTTACAGTTGATATTAAGTTATCATAGAAAGAACATATCAATAGTAACAGTAAAATGACATCTATAAATTCTGAAGTCATAAATAAATTTAAAAAGTTTTTTTACGTTCAGCTCTTTTCACGCATAATTCTACTTTGATTCTTCCTCATTTATAGCATGGAATTTTGGCATGGGGTAACTCAGATACACTTCTGATTAAAAGAATCTATTCATCATAGAAGACGGTTTCCGTATCATTTATTCACGTACACCAATCCTTTGGTTGACAAATATAAAATTCTTAACATTTATGATTTATATGATTTCCATTGAGGACAGCTCATGCAAAAATTCAGTTATAATGATCTTCTGTTCTTTCCATAATTACCCAACAAGACAGCTTAACTAACTGCATTTATCTGTTAATATCTGCTGAAAAAAAAAGAAGACATTTATCGGGCCTAGAGTCTGTAAATCATTGGATATAAGCTTAAATGAAGTGGTATTCTACTTTGATTATTTTTTTAGACAACTTAGGAATAACTTATTCCAAAGATATTCTGTTTGAAATCATCAAACCTCCTGCTCGATATTCTCTCTTCTCTCCATCTCTTTCTCCCTATCATCTCAATTTGTCTCATTCTATTCCTTCTTTTCGTATCCATTCATCCCATCCCTGCTGGAAAGAATACAATGTCCTACAGTGTAAACACAGTTTGAAATCGCTCCGCACTGTTAAAGGGGTGGCTGGTAACTGATCACTGGGAATCAGTGGGAATGCTGGGGATGATTGTTCCAATCCTTGTGGGATTCATTTAAAAGTACATTATATATTTATTGTTGTGTGAAAATTATTTGCTTCAGAATGGTCTCATATTCAAGCAATGTGCAATTCAATGTTTCCAGGTAAGCATGCCTGTACAGTGACAGGGCGATCGTTAACGGGCCATTAATGATCGCCCCGTCACTGTACAGGCATGCTAACCTGGAAACATTCGAGCGTTTTAACAATGTGAACCCAATGTGAGTCATCAATTCACGGTGTGAAAGAAAGCAGCACTACACTCTGTGAAAACCACACCACAGTGTGAAATCATCTTCACATTGTTAAATCCGAGCGTTTTCACATAGTCGACTATGTGAATACACTGTGAACACACTGTGGGTCACTGTATTCTTTCCAGCAGGGATCTTTGTTTCATCATGCGGACCTTCATTTTTAGTTGTTTTAGTTCTTCATTCTGGTATAAATGCCTCTTGCTGTTACGTGTTCGATTCAGGTTTTCATTATGACGTGATTTATTTTTCAGGAGCCTATCAAGTAATACAAACTGTGCTTGTGATTTAAGCTCTCCCACTTTTGTTCTCATGACTACTAATTTTCACCATAAGTGTTGCAAATGTCTATATTATTAGAATGATATGTGTTTCGCTTATTATTTTTTTCGTGCGTCAAAAAAGACATAACGTTATTGTAATTTGTGTCTTGTTCTTGCGAACACAGAGTGGAAATTTAAACCAATTCAATCAAATCAGCTTTATCAAAGGAATAAAAACGGGAGAACATCAGTATTTATAGTAGTCTTCTATGGACATTCGTACTGAATAGTCTAGATTTATCAGACTGTTGTCAACATTGGCAGGAGTTAGACAGATTCGAGAGTCGTAGATTTGTGGAAACAGGACTTGAAATCAAATAAAATGTATGATTACAGTAATCATAGACATACTCATAATAGTGAAATACCTGATTCAGGATATGGATCCTTGAATTGATGACATTCTCAGTGACCTCCTTGATGTTGATTTAGTCTGAAAGATACAGCATAGGGAGACGTAATTGTGACTTGTCTTGTCTTGCAAATTTTCTTGTAGTGACGGAGAACAAGGTGCAGTTTTCATTGCAATGACTGTGACGATAACTGGAATGTCGGCTGAACTACACTCTCATGTGATGGTGACCGAAATACTAACAGCCTCTTCCGAATCAGCTGGCGATGAGGAATATAACATTTTTCCGTCATCTGAGGCCGAGCAAAAGTTGATCACGTGGTCTTGGGGAGCCATGGCGTGGTCTTGGTATGAGATCTGCGAGCTTGTGATAGCAATTCTTGGAATCACTGGTAACGTCCTCGTCATCGCTGTCGTCTTCGGCCGTCGCTCGAAGAGTCGGTCAACGGATATCCTTGTGGGAAATCTGGCGATAGCTGATTTTGTCACTTCGATCCTTTTGATTCCGTACCCAAAATTGAACTTTATTCCCAATTCATGGACGGGCGAATTATTTTGTAAATTCTTCGAAGGCGAGTATTTGATGTGGACCACAGTCACGACGTCAATCTACAGCCTGGTGGCAGTGTCCGTCGATCGCTTCTTTGCTGTCGTTTATCCGATCCATTTCAAGCGCTTTGCCAATCGTCGCCTCGTCAATCTTATCGTTTGTTTTATTTGGTTGTGGTCGTGCGTTTTAATGCTTCGAGTCTTCTTATCCAACACTACCGGCGTGGTAGTGGGAAAGTGCGTGTTTCAGCCATCGACGCGAAACTTGGAAGTCGCCTACGGGATTTATATCTTCGTCGTCGAGTTCGCTCTCCCGACCGTCCTTATGCTTGCGACCCAGACAGCCATAGCGCGCTCACTCCAGCGAGAGGGCGCCCGCTTTGCGTCGAATGAGTCCACGGCATCGTTCCACCAAATCGCCCGATCTCGAGTCCTCACGCTAACATTGACTGTTGTCCTTATCTATGTCGTCTGCTGGGCTCCAGACCAAGTAACGTATCTCTCTTTCAACCTAGGACTCATTTCTTCTTCCTTTGTGCGTAGTCCCGTCTCACGCATAACTACAGCAATCGCCATTTGTAACTCGTGCGTGAACCCGATAGTGTACACCCTTCGTCACCCGCAATTCCGTGAAGCCGTTAAGGATGTTTTCAGAAACAAAAGCAAAAGAAATACACCAATATTTGAGGACTTGGAATTACAACATCGACTCGAGAAAAAGTAATCAAATCATCTACAAAGCGTATCCATTTGTTTGCCATATTCGCACACGTGTCATATGCTCGCATGCAAAGATGGGGGTAATCTATTCAAACTATATAAACAAAGCAGCACACGTCTATATGGACATTACATGAGTTTTGAGATTATTCTGCAAGTTATCCACGCAATTTTGTTTTTGTTTTTCTTTGATGATGTTCATTATTTCGAAGTGTCGCAGCTATTTCAAAGGTTCGATTTTCCGACGGTCTGTTATTCAGAAACACACTAATATTGTATACCTAGGTGCACGTTAGTCCGCAAATGAAAAAGGGTTCGTTAAAATATTGGAGTATCACTTTTTGCGGGATTATTACAAAGGTTCGTTAATCCAAAAATAAAATAAGGTTCACTATCGTAAAGTTTCAAAGGTTTGCTAGTCCGAAAATAAGACATGCTTGATCACTCCGAAGGTTCAGTAGTCCAAAAGTGAAGTTATTATGTTCGTTACTCCGAAAATGAAACAATGATTAATAATAATAATGTGTACTAGCAAATCTTTGATAAAACAAACCCTATTCAGTTTTCAGAGTATTCACGAACCTTCAGAGAAGTAAACCTTTTTGTTTCTTATTTTAGACTAACAAACCCTTTTTCGCATTTTTTTCCCAAGACTTGCAACCAATCAAGTTTCTGGAAAGACATACATGATGATGCACCCTTTTAGCTGGTATTACAGCTGTTCACTGGTAGGGTTTTTAAAAGAGTGTAAATTTTCATTTTAAGCCATTTCTTTGTTTCAATTTTTGTATCAGTCACAGAATTTACATATCCTCTAAATCCTCCAATTTATAACTCAATCTGAAAGTCACAAAAAAGTTCAAGAAAATACAATTGTTGTATCTCTTTTAAATATAAAACAATATATATATATATATATATATATATATATATATATATGTATATATATATATATATATATATATATATATATATATATATATTCCTGCCAAATTAAGGAGAGAAATCATATTTTTTGTTGCACTGTTCCAAAAGAACTTTAAGGAAAAAACGCATAAATTCAAGAGAATGTCAACTAAATGAAAGCATTTGGCATCTTAGTAACGTGACTCAATTGCCCAATTAAGTGTCATTTATGTCTTTCGATATAAAGGATAAATAATAATGAAAGTAATCTCTGTAGAGATTGGTGGTGTAGGGACGAACAGTAATGGCAATAATGATAATAATGATAGTGGCTACTTGTATAGTCCACAGGTCCACCTTTCGGTGCTCATGGCGCTTCATAAAAAAAAAAGGAAAAACATATACATCTTCAAACTTGACAACAAAGAAGAAAAATAATGGCAAACAACAACAAACACATTAATACCAGATAAAGAATACAATTGTTGTGAACATTATAGATTGATATTATAGTCCTCAAGGTGAGAGGAACAGATACGTTTAAGTTTGGGTTTGAATGTTTCCGTAGCTGACAGTTGCCTTATTCAAATGAATAGGCAACTGATTTCACAATTTTGGTCCCAAATGGAGAAAACACGATCAACCCATTCATGTTTTACTCTGAGGTGTTTGGAGTAACAATGCATCTGATGATGAACGTAGACTTCGTGTCGGATTGTATTTGGGAATAGAGTCACGTAGGTATGACGGGGGAAAAGAATGAACTGAATGATGTACTAATAATAGGATCTTGAAAATAATCCTTTGTTCTACAGGTAGCCAATGTAAAGAACAGAGAATTGGTGATGGAGTCAATCTTATTAGTAAAAGTTAACATTCTTTTGTTTTGTAACCGTTTAAGTTTTGTGACACTTTTTTTGTACTCGTGTTATATCAGTGTATTTAATGTAAGCCTGGAAAAGTTGGTCAAAATTCCTCCCCAGTTAGAAGAATCTAACACAAACTTTCAACACAATTCTTATCATCTTTCTACACCTTTACTTCAAACACAAGAAAATACACACAGACACATGCAAAAATCATGTTTTCCATTTTACCAATATTTCTAATAGTTATGCAGAATATTTGCAAGTATGCTTTGTGGCGTTATGCAGAACGTTTGTTTATCCGAGAGTGATATAAGTTTTGCTTTTGTTAATCCGAAGAAGAAGAAGAAGAAGAAGAAGAAGAAGAATGCGTAATTACCAACATTATTTCGTTTTCTAATTATTAAACGAGACATCGGAATATTATATTATAAGTTCATTGCTCGATACATTGTATCAGTATGCCTGGATCTGTCTGCCTAAATCCTGTACTAGATTTTTTTTTTCCAAATGCAAATGTCCCAACAACATGATTAAAGGATTTACCACCAAAAATTAATTTAAACATTAAAAGGACCAAAGTCAGCAAAGGGTCATGGGAAGAATGCGATGAGAGACTTTTAACACTTTTTTTTTAACATGTTAAAGTCATCATTATGGAACAAGAGCAACATGTAAATTTCTTCAGTCATCACACATTGAAGTTCTGTGTGTGGGGTGGTGGGGAGTGTTTATCGTTTCCTGTTCTACTACCAGCAGTGTCTTATGCACTGTCACATCGTAAATGTCAAGTTTGGAAATAACCAAACGCTGCTGAAAGAGGGCGCTGTAGTTGTGCAAACGGTGGCCTTTCATGTTTTTGTTAGCATACTTCTTTAATACTAGAGAACTGAAAAATAAATCTCTCTGTTCTTTTTAATGAAAATTACTCATAACCTTTACTTGTTGCAAACATGTGTTCTAGTATCATTCTAATTGCCTTTTTAAGAAGATAAGTGAACTGTTCTCTTATTACGCAAGAAAAAAATGTAGAAAAAAACATGTTGAACGGCCTTATATATTTCGTTTGTGTATCTGTGCCCTGTGACGTCACTCATTATTGTGGTGTGTTTTTATCCAGCGATGTAGTGGATTTGACGAAATCTTAGCTGAACTCGCATAACTTAGAACAGATAATCCGATTTTTCTGAATTTTTGTATTCACGGAATTTACATTATCATTATTATCATAATATTAGTTTGGGTAAATATCTCTCTTAATGATATTATTATGTCTATGACAGAGTAATGGGCCACTGTGAACGGATTAATCTGATCTTGATTGAAAAACGATGTTATCATAAATACAATGTCATGACTACAGTACATGCACAGTAAGCACACGCACAGACACACACAGACACACACACACACACACACGTGTATAATTAATTATGTTACCGTGCGTCACAAAAGCAACAAAAAGTCGCACAACTTGATGAAGTCAAGTTTGAGTTTTCCACATTTTCTGAAAGAGCTATTCTTCTTATACATCATTCATTAGTTTGGGATCATAAAGTGAATGGGAAAGTGTGTTTTCTGCTGTTTTTCTACAACCTTTTTTTTTTTTTTTAGAGAGAGAGAGAAGTGTGATGAGATATGTCTTTGAGGCCCCTTTTCATTTCTTGAAAATACTCTGCACACGCTTCACTTTCAAGTAAAATAACCTTTGAAAGGATAAAATACTGCTTGAAAGTTTACATTAATCATGGACAAAAATATATTTGCTAATAGAATATGCTTAATTTCATGTATGTACAATATATCTTAACAAAGGGCAGGGAGTCAGAAAATCTGTGTGTTCTTAAAATGATCTGTTGGTATCGACAGCAAGACAGCATGATTCATGCCCATTTCAAGAGTTCTGTTCTATCATTTGACCAACACGTGGACTACGAATCACTTTAAACACAAACTATATTTTTATTTTGTATATACATATATATATACATATATGGTGTACGTATAAATCTATCTATATCTATCTATCTGTCTGTATATAATATATATATATATATATATATATAACACAAACACACACACACGCACACCGCGCGTGTGTGTGTGTATTTGAGTGTGGTTCAATAAATAATGCATGTTCCACCTTTGTTATTTCCAATTTTCCAGGGAGGTAGAACCTACGCTGTGTATTCAGTTTTATTTCGAAAAAATGTTGGTATAACATAGAGATTACAAAATTAAATACCTGATAATTATCAGTTGTAATTTTTTCATATAGATGATTTATTTATTTTAGAAAGAATATTATGTAGAAATAAAATCGAATCGAATCGAAAACGTTATCACGTAGGCTAGTGCTTAAGTGTGACTGTTTACATAATTACAAAAAAGGCAGTCAGGGCTTTCCGGCAATTTTTTGAGTGAGATATATACATAAAATATATATATATATATATATATATATATATATATATATATATATATATATATATATATATATATGTATATGTATATATATACATATTCTTCTTTTCACTGCCCGTGCTGTCTTCATTCTGTTTTGAAAGCCAGATAGGCTCCAACATTACACAAGACATAGGAAACAAAGGTGAACGATACGTCTTTACATACGATCTTCCTGAAGTAATCGCAAGTCGTTTCTTCTTCTTCTTCTTTTGATAAATGCTTCTTTAGGTTGAAAAAGATAATCAAACAAAAAGATAAGCAAGTATTCCAAGAATATCAATCCAAATGACATTGGAAAAAAGAAAACATAAATATGAAAGCAAAGGAGATGACTCTACGCTACTCGAAATGAAGAAAACAAACAAACCCAAAACCCCAAACAAGAATAAGCAGGGGTAAATATACTGCCAAAATATCAAGAAAGATAAAATCAATACAGAGCAGTGGTAACTAATAAGAGAGAGTTGTATAGTTTTCCGCGTATCTTCGAGAGACAGGGGGAGGGGGCGGGGAGAAAAAAAAAACGAGAGAGAGAGAGAAAAAGAGAAAGACAGACTGATAGACAGCGATGGAATTTTAATGCACCCAGCAACTCTATTATTCCACTGATCTTTTCGCGAGAAAGAGTAAATTTGAAATCATCGATTTCCTCGAAAAGAGATTATGTTGCACATCCAATAGCGCTGAGTACTGCAATTCATGCATGGTTTAATGACCATTATAGATGACATATTGTCGCGTAAGAGTATCAAAAGCGCGACGTTGGTGAGTTTCTTTGTAATTTTCATCTGAGAATATCTTTTTTGAATTCCCTGTAAAATAGTGAAACTTTCTGTATGACATGAGGAATAAAAAAAATAAAAAAAAAATGAGTGAGGTTGACTTTGACCTCAATGAAACCTGCCTTGGAGACGGTTAGATCATAGATTCCTTTCAACTTTTTCTGACTTGTAGAATTCAGTTGTATTACACTCACAGTACACTCATCAAACACTCCATAGCGATACGAGTTTTTATATAAAAGTAGTGACGAAGTTTGCCGAACTTCCACAACGTCTTTTTTGACGCTCTCTGGGAGCCCAACCTGATATTGTTCACGAGGTAAGTCAAATGCTTGTGCATGTATGCTGTATTGGTGTTGAAATAAATCAAGCACCCATTTGAATTCTTTCTAAAACAACACACAGCTAACATCGTTTGCATGCATTTTTATTTCACAGTATGGAGGTAATGTCACATTATAACCAGACAAGTCCTTTATTTTCTTCCTTTTGTTTCTAGTTGCCGTTATATTCGACTATCTTGCAATATCTCCCGGTAGTGGTTTCCAAGTTATAGTATAGATAATTGAATACCAGGAAACCAATGAGAATCTAAATCACACACATAGTGGATTTTTGTTTTCTTTTCAGGGAAGACAAGCTCCAAATGTTAATTACTCCAACACGAAACTTCGGGTGACCATATTCGTATAATGTTACAGACAAATTATAAGGAAGCGCGTACATATGATTTTCTATCCAAATGTTCTATCTTAACCTTTCAGCAGAAGCGAAAAATCAGTGTGGCATATTTTCCTTTGAACAACAGCAAGGCTGCTCAAGCAATGAGATTAGATAATTTCGTCTCTATCAAATTACTCTGTAATCAGTTTTGGAAAATACCACCACTTTGTCCTAGACTTTGTCTCAGCTCGATAAAAGTAACGATGTTTTAAAGCAACGAAAATGGGAGAACTGGCATTTCTGAATAATTAAGATAACTCGAATGTTCTACCTTTTTGGCAGAAAATGGAAAGTGTTTTGAAAACACAAATTTATAAATGCAGAATGTTGGTCACGTATGACTGCCGTAATTATGAACATACGCATCATAATGAAATAACTGATTCAGAATATTAAAAAAAAAAAGTTTTTGAATTCATGATATTCTCATGGATTTTTGTGATGTTAATTCAATCTTAAAGACATAGCATGATCAGACATAATTCTGATTTGTCTTGTCTTGTATTTTCTGTTGTAGTGACAAGAGTAGAGTACAAGGAAATAACTTTCATCTCTTAATCACTGCGACGTGCACCGGAATGTCGGCTAAAATTCACTCAGACCTGGTGTCCACCGAAATGCCTACAGCCTCTGCTGAATCAGCTGCCGATGAGGAATATAGCTATTTTTCGTTTGCGCCTGGGCAAGACCTGATCACTTGGTCTTGGGGAGTCAGGGCGTGGTCTTGGTATGTGATCTGTGAGCTTGTCATTGCAATTCTTGGGATCACTGGTAACGCTCTCGTTATCACTGTGGTGTTCGGCCGTCGCTCGAAAAGTCGTTCAACGGATATCCTTGTGGGGAATCTGGCGATAGCTGATTTTGTCACTTCGATCCTCTTGATTCCGTATCCAAAATTGAACTCTATTCCCAATTCATGGACGGGCGCATTCTTCTGTAAAGTCGTAGAAGGTGATTACTTGATGTGGACCACGGTCACGGCGTCGATCTACAGCCTGGTGGCAGTGTCCCTTGATCGCTTTTTTGCTGTCGTTTATCCGATCCATTTTAGACGCTTCGCCAATCGTCGACTCGTGAATCTCATCGTTTGTCTTATTTGGGCTGGATCATGTGTTTTAATGGTACGAATCCTCTTGACTAATACTACGGACGTGATGGTGGGAAAGTGCGTCTATCAGGCACCGCCGAGGAACCTGGAAATTGTCTACGGGATCTATGTTTTCGTCGTCCAGTTCGCTCTCCCGACCGTCCTTATGCTTGCGACACAGATAGCCATTGCGCGCTCACTCCGACGGGAGGCCGCTCGCTTCGCGTCGAATGAGTCCACGGCATCGTTCCACAATATCGCCCGATCTCGAGTCCTCACGCTAACATTTACGGTTGTACTTATCTACGTCATCTGCTGGGCTCCAGACCAAATAGCGTATTTTTCTTTCAACCTTGGGATCATCTCTCCTTCCTTTGTGCGCAGTCCCTTCTCACGCGTAACCACCGCACTCGCCATTTGTAACTCCTGCGTGAACCCCATACTCTATACCCTTCGTCACCCGCAATTCCGTGAAGCTCTCAAGGACTTTTTGAGAAATAAGAGCAAAAGAAATACACCAATATTTGAGGACTTGGAAATACCCTCCCGGTCCGAGAAAATTCACGAAAGCATCTGCAAAGCGTAACTCTTTGTTTGTCATGCTCGCAAAAACGCAGTCAATTTTACAGCATGCAAAGTACACGTAGACAAAACGGCAGACACCTATGGACACTTAAGTAATAATAAGTATTACGGAGGATTTAATTGACCAGATGGTTCTGTGAGCTATTTCTCTTTCCTTTTTATTGTCTTTTGTTCGTTTGTTTGCTTTACTTTTCGGCGGCACAGGCAATGCCTTAAACAGCAACATCTTTGAGGACATGAGAATTTATTTTAAACATGCTTTATAGTTTGTGGCTGCAATGGATTATTACCATCATAGGACAAAATACGTCAGACATCAATTACTAGCCATCACAAAACCCCGAACGAGGATACGGACAAGATGGTCATGGATCTAGCAACAGAGAAACTTGGTGCTGAACTCAGCTTCGGTGACATCGACCGGTCCCATCGTCTTCGGGCCATTCACTCTGAGGGAACACACGGTCCGAACCCCGTCAAAATCTCGTCAAATTCACCTAATACAACACTAGAGACAATGCTTACCGAGCACGCTGCAACCTCAAGAAAGATCGGCAGATCCTGTTCAACAAAGCACGCAGCAGCCGAAGCTTACAGTGTAAAAAAAAAAAAAGCATGGACAAGGTTAGTGATGTCAAGATCACGGCATTGACCACTGACAACAAAAAGGTGAGAATCAACACAGAGCGTGACCTGGAAAGAGTGTGATCCTCTGTCTCCACGAACTTTCTCGACAATGTGCGACCACGACAAAGTCACCCATATTATTCGCGCATCGACTGTTCAAAGCCTGTCAAATCAAACAGCAAAACTATTATCTGTATTGCTTGTCATAATTGGATCCCATTTTGTCATTTCCTTAACGAAGCAAGCACTTCTTTTACTCAGACGCTAATTGGATGTGCAACAGATGTATGTTTTCATGTATGCTACATTTGAATGATAGAATAGTTGAGTCAAATGAGCCCATGCAAACAAGACTGTGTATGCTAACTTGCTCACTTCATTATGTTAAACTGTGAAGCAATTTTTTAAAGTTTGAATTTTTTCCGTGCTCTGAAAATAACCCATTTCAATGTTTGTTTTCTTTTGAAGAATGTTAAAGAAGTATAAAAGAGCTTACTCACCTGGTATACCAGCTTGATGTGTTTTGCTTTGTGTGAAACTATGTTTTGAACGAATACATTTCTGATGTTGAATTATAGTAACTGGTTACAAGAAAGTACGCCGCGATAGAAATCAACTAGACGAAGGGATAATACTCTGAACGTGAGTCACTGTCATATTCAGTAATGACTACAATTAATGATATGGAACTTGTGTGTAGGCCTATTAACCTCAGAGGCTAGAAGCCTCTATCCACCTTAGTATGATCAAGACTCTTTAATGCTCACATGAATTGTTTTGAATTCGAGAATGCACTGAGTACGTATGCAGATTCCACTTATTTCATTTTAGTCGGTGATGTGAATTGTGACACAGGTAAATTATTCCACCAAAACCAAACGAGGAAACTTTTAGAGATTGTATCTGATTATGGACTAAAACAATATGGCCCGAATTCACGAAGGTGGTACAAATGAAACCATGGTTTAAACCATGGACAAAAACCATGGAGCGCCAAGTGTCGCATGGAATATTTCGTTAAGAAATATATCATTTCGTCGACAAAATGACCGTTTCGTCAGCACGTTAACAAAATCATCATTTCGTGGACGAAATGTTCATTTAGCTACAAAATGTTGTCATTCCGTTACAAAATAATCATTTCATCGACGAAATGACTGATTTCGTAACGAAATATTCCATGCGACGCTTGGCGCTCCATGGTTTTTGTCCATGGTTCAAACCATGGTTTCATTTGTACCATCTTCGTGAATTCGGGCCTTTGTGTCTAAACCCATTAGAGTCACGCCGTTTTTAGCCATGACAATCGATGTATTGTTCTCGCCAAACCACGAACTTGTACAAAGTGTTATGTAGCACCACTCTCACTTAGTGACCATTACATTGTAGTGGCATTAATTGGCAAAGTAAAAAACCTCTACCTCAAATAATAAGTATGTAAATTCTCAAAATTTGAAGAATCTGAAATTTGTGGAATTCTGTGATAAATTACGAAAATAATCCTGGGATGATGTATTCAAGCACGCGAAACTAACGCGGCATATTATGACATTTATATAAATAATTATATGAAAATATTAGATGGATATTCCCCTTTGAAACGCAGAAGAGTTAAACAGAAATCTTCACCATGGATTAATGCTAACATAAAGTTACTTATGACTGAAAGGGACAGAATCAAGAAGAAAGCAATGAAATCAAAGCAGGCCTCCGACCGAAATGATCAAAAGAAACTGAGAAATTGTGTAACTTCGTTGATATAATATATCAACGAAGTTACACAATTTCTCAGTTTTCTCAGTTTCTCAATTATAAAACCAAGAGGAAATAATTACTGAAAACATTGTGAATAGTAAAGGTACATGACTCTACCAAACTTTGGAAGTTGCTTCATGTGTTATTATCCAAGAAAAATGTAACCAGTTGCGTTAAATTTGAAGAAAAATTATATTCGTGAATATAAGGATGTAGCAAATATTATGAACAATAATTTTGTTTTGTTGATGTTCCTAAAGGAATTTACCTGGCTTATTCAGAGAAAAATACATATGGAAGCTGTGTTCGATACATCGACAGGATGCGTTACTTCCAACTTCTGATTTCATCCTGTTACTGAATGTGAAATAATGAGATGTTTTGATTCAGTCCCAAGAAATAAGACAGCAGGTATTGACAATTTTCCGATATGTGTCTTGAAAGATACATTGCCTCATATTATCATACAACTCTGTCATGTGCTTGATTTATCTTTCTAATAGCCAAAGGTAAATTTCCAAGTGTCTGAAAATTAGCGTGTGTTGCACCAAATCAAAACATAAAGGCGGAGACACGACGGATCCTCTGAATTATCCACTAATATCGGTCCTCCCTGTTCTGTTAAAGGTGTTGAATCAGGTATATAAGTATTTTACTTCGGCCAATAATCAGTTGATTTTAGTACAAATGTTTCGACACTCCTTGTCCTCACTATATACAATCAATGAAAATAAACGTGAAGCTCTTGATAAAGGCCGCATTCTTGGCTATGTTACTCTTGACTTGAAAAAAAAAAAAGCATTATTGTATATTGATGTCATACCACACAATATCATGATTATTGAAAAAACTGCAGAAATATGATATGCATGAACAAAGCGTTGCTAATTGGTTCAAAGATTACTTGTCGCTGTTAGAAAGCAAGTTACAGTCAACAATGGAAACATGTCAGAACCACGTCATGTTTCATGCGGTGTGCCCCAGGAAAGCTGCATCTTGGGCCGCCTTTGTTTATTATCACTATACATGTAAATGACACTGTTGAAATAGTGCGACATTGCACTCATGGTATTTGCCTTTATCATTCCTCACTTAATGCACCTGAATTGGAAAAATGTGTCAACAACAACATGAAATCACTATCAAAATGGCTCAAATCTAATGGAGTTAACATAATGAGGAAAAGTATGATTCGCTGATAATCGCGCCAATGCGGAAAAGACATCAACTTGATACCGTTCAAATCAAGATAAAT
Source organism: Diadema setosum (assembly GCF_964275005.1). Taxonomy (NCBI): domain Eukaryota; kingdom Metazoa; phylum Echinodermata; class Echinoidea; order Diadematoida; family Diadematidae; genus Diadema; species Diadema setosum. The sequence goes on from NC_092706.1 coordinate 8,871,361, forward strand.
TATTCTCTTGTGAATCAAATTAACACATGCAAGTATTTGGGTTTGACCCTGATTTAAACGTTAACGTGGAGCATTCATGAAGCGTGTGTCTGTATGTCCGAGGTAAATTTATTGTCCTTCGCTATTCATATTGTCTGAAAAGAATACGACCATTTATCTCACAAGATACTGCCAAGGTTTAATTCAGCCGCAAGTGGATTACTACGTGAATTACTGCTCCATTATTTGGATGAACGCAGGGAAGACTACAAACTACTTTCCAGATGCCCATTACACAGCTCAAGGGATATAGAGACCGGGCATTTTCCTTTATGTTAGCTCCGCGCGGTCTCTCTTATGCACGAAACTCTTTTCCATCATTTCTCCGTGAAATTGACAAACTAGCGCACTTCAAAGCCTCACTCAAGACTCACCAAGCATTCAATTCCTAACTCTCTTGGAGGAATCTGCGCCTTTGGAAGTTTTTAAAACAGATAAATGGCGCCATACAAATGCTGTAGATCATCACCATCAACATCATATGTTTGTGTTTGATCATATCGATTACGTTACGAATTAGAAATCGGAAGAGCTCTGTTGCATTCAGTACGAGGTTTTGTTTTATTTTATTTTCGTTCTATCTTTTGAAAGCCCCACAAGCTCCAACATTACACAATATATTTACAAAAGACACTTGAACGATTCATCTGTCTATTTCACATGCGATCAATCTTGAATAATTATCTCCCCTCCCCCTTTTTTTCTCCTTCTTCATATCATGACTGCTTCTTTAAAGTTTGGTAAAGAAACAAGTATTCAAGAGGACAATGCGAAATCATAAATTGACCATGATCTGGCATACAAAGCTATAAAACTATTCATCTGCAACTGGGTGAGAAAATGTGTCTTAATTGCCTTGCTGATTTGATCCATAACTTCGTTTAAGCCTTGATGAAAGCAGTCAAGCCTTCTGTACCATTTTCCTCTTTCCTCTATCCTATCTCTACGCAAGTCATTCCTCCCTTCTATTTTTCTAGAATTACATGTATTATGCATAAGAGCTGCAAGCAAAACAAGCTACGCAGTCCTGTAGTCTTTCTGTATTATTCACAGTATCGCGATACATTTTGTGACACATTGTAAACCCAGTCAAGGCAAAAATATTTGTATGCAACTTATGTATAGGCTGTATATAAAATCAGGGAGGTGAGAGGATTGAATATATGTATATATCTATATATATATATCTATCTATCTATATATATATATATATATATCATAAACATAAGTTGCCAAGATACAAATAATAACGACAAAAGCCTATAAGTCTTCTTAGTTCCGACTTACTTTGATAAAGGTCTCTGACCGAAACGTCAGTCCAATTTTTTGGCTCTTGCGGCGATTTTACTCTTGATATCTATTTACTACACACCGACGTAGAACTTTCATATTTTGATTATTATATATATATATATATATATATATGTATATATGTATGTGTGTGTTTGTCTGTGTGTCTGTGTGTTTCTCTGTGTGTGTCTGTGTGTGTGTGCGTGCGTGCGTGTACATGTGTACATGAATGTGCTTGTACAATGATTATGCAGGAGTCAGTAATCAATTCAAATCAAAACTAGATAATGGTCACCTTCTCCTTCTCCTTCTTCTTCTTCTTCTTCTTCTTCTTCTTCTTCATTTCCATCTTCTCATGATAAATGTCGCTTTAAGTACGGCAATGAAACAGCTACTACTATTCTAGTTCGTTCAATGCAAATCCATAATTGTCTGGGGAGAACACAAATAATCTGACAGCAAAGAAGATGACTACATGACATTATCAGAAATAAAAAAACAAACAAACAAACATATAAACAAGAAAATACAGGGGTATAGCGACTTGCGAGCCAAAATAGCAAGGGTAATATGACGACTAACAACACTAAAGAGCAGTGAGTGCTACGTATGTTCGATCGGTCGATCGAGAGAGAGAGAGAGAGAGAAGAAAAGCAAGAAAGAAAGAAGAAAGGAAGAGAGCAAGATAGGGGAAGGAAAAACAGAGTAACAATCTTCATACTTCCAGGGAATGTGCTACACCATTAGCCTTTTCATGACAGGAGCATAATACGAAATCATCGATTTTTGTTTTCCTCGGATAACAAAATTGTCTTGCACATCCATTAGCGCTGGGCACTGCAATTCATGCACGGATCAATGATCGATATTGCTGTAATATTGCAGCAGCTTATAAGCTCGAATATTGTGATGTTGGTGAACTCCTTCGGACATTGTTGGAGTCTCCGACCATCTTCAAAAATCTTTTTGAATTCCAGGTGAAATATCAAAACTTTCTTTTCTATCTGGCGAATAAAAAAAAAAAAAAAAAAAAAAACGAGCTTAGGTTGACTTTGCAGGAAAGTGACTTGAAGGTTACATCATAGATTCCATTCAACTCTTTCTGGCTTCTGCCATTCAATTACTTTCAAAGTGCACTCGCGGAGGGATCTAACGATGTGTTTTCATATAAAAGTGGTGTCGAAGTTTGCCGAAATTTCACTACATCTTTCTGGACGCTCACTGTGAGACCAACCTGGTCTTATTTACGAGGTAAGTGTCTATGTGTGTATGTTTGTAAGTGTGTGTGTGTGTGTGTGTGTGTGTGCTGTCACATTCATATACACGGTTAACATCGTTAGCATGATTGTTTTTGTTTTCTTGGAAAATCTACATTGTAGGGTCAAGTAATAACCTTACAATTCCTATACTTTTTTGTTTTCTTCTATTGTAAACAGATTATAAAGACATTCATAATACATATGTTTGATTCGTTATCAAAATTATTTATGGTAACCTGTAAACCACAAACGAAATCTAATGTGAAGTAAACTTCTGCATGACGGTGTGACAGGTTTTTTCAAAATGACAGATAGCATGTGCTCAGGTAATATATGAAGAGTTTGTTTGCAAAAACCGATAAGTCCATATTTGCCAAATGGAGATATTTGCGATTAAAAGTCAAGAAAAATAAAGAGAATAATATGAAAAATTCTGCTTCTTTTGACCATAACTTTAAAAATGTACCTTTATATGTAGTGACCGATATATAATTTAAAAGGTATTATTTTGTACTTTATGACAGAGACAGTAATTCAAAATCTTAAAAAATGGACTTATCGGATTTTGCGAACAAACTGTTCATATATAACAAGAACTTTAAGGGTGGTCAATAGCATACTTCCATTTCGTTTTTGTCTTTGAAGATTTGTTTTTTTTAAAGATGAAAGGCAAAGGATTTTTTTATTTTACCAATTTTGATTTCGCAATTTTAGGGAAATAATCATGTCCTATTTTCTACTTCATAACAGCAAGGCCGTTATTTCATCACTATCAATTACTGTGTCAACGATTTTTTTTTTTTCTTCTAGACTTTGTTTCTACTACACAAACCAACAATGTTTCAAAGCAACGAAAATGGGAGGACTAGAGTTAAGGACACTCGTACTGATTATCAAGATTATATTGCAACGTTCTTCTTTCAATTGACGGTGAACATAAAGTTTCGAAAAACGCAGATTAATTGAAGTAGAACGTTTACTCAAAATATTTACGGCAAATAATAATGACGAAGCTGTCTCTAAGGACAAGGAATCATATTTATTACATTGAACAATGCTCAATCATCTTCAAATTGTTTACTTGGTTGAGTTGATTGGTAAGACATAACATAATAAGAAATCATTGTAATTTATCTTTCTCTCTTCTCCAAAAGGAATCGCTTTTAACACTATGATGACGGCGGCTACTGAAACATCAGCTAAATTACACTCAGATGTGGCAATGACCGAAATGCTAACTGTCTCTTCAGAATCAGCTAGCGATGAGGAATATAGTAATTTTGTGTCTATGGCTGGGCACAACAAGAGCACGTGGTCATGGGAAGTCATGACATGGTCCTGGTATGTAATCTGTGAGCTTGCTATAGCAATTCTTGGAATCACCGGCAACGTTCTTGTCATCACTGTAGTGTTCGGCCGTCGCACTAAGAGTCGCTCAACGGATATCCTCGTTGGAAATCTGGCGATAGCTGATTTCCTCACTTCGATCCTTCTGGTTCCATTCCCAAAAGTCAAATATATTCCTAATTCATGGATGGGAGCATTGTATTGTAAAATCTTAGAAGGCGAGTATTTGATGTGGACCACGATTACGGCGTCGATCTACATCCTGGTCGCAGTGTCCCTCGATCGCTTCTTCGCTGTCGTTTATCCGATCCATTTTAAGCGCTTCGCCAGTCGCCGACTCGTGAATATCATCGTTTGTTTCATTTGGGCGGGATCATGCGTCTCAATGGTTCGAATCCTTTTGAGCAACACTACAGATGTGATAATGGGAAAGTGCGTCTATCAGGCACTGCCGCGAAACCATGAAATTCTCTACGGAATTTATTACTTCATCGTTCAGTTCGCTCTCCCAACCGTCCTCATGCTAGTGACCCAGGTATCTATCGTGCGGTCACTCCGGCGGGAGGCCGCCCGCTTCACGTCGAAAGAGTCTACAGCAACGTTCCACAATATCGCCCGATCTCGAGCCCTCACTTTAACGTTAACGGTTGTCCTTATCTACGTCATCTGCTGGGCCCCAGACCAAATAGCGTATTTCACTTTCAACCTGGGACTCACTCCTTCCTTTGTGCGCAGTCCTTTTGCACGCGTAGTCATCGCACTCGCCATTTGTAACTCCTGTGTCAACCCAATACTGTACACTCTTCGTCACCCGCAATTTCGTGAAGCCGTCATGGATTTTGTCAGAAATAAAAGCAAAAGAAATACACCAATATTTGAGGATGTGGAATTACCTTACCTGTCAAAGAAAAGTCATCAGAGTATTGACAAAGCGTAATATTTCACTGGCCATACTCGTACGCGTTTTCAATTTACCAGCAGGCCAAGATGGAATCATTTTATTTTAAAGGGTATTCTATCCTCAATCGCGGATCCACCTGAGCATATTTTTTATAAGTCTATTATGTTGTTTTTTTTTCCGATCATATAAAAACAGCCTGGGTTGTCCCTTTATTCAGAAAAGGAGATGATCCCTCGGGGTAGTTTATTTGGACCGTTACTTTTTATATCTAATATTAATGACTTAGGCAGATCATCTGATATATACTTTTTTTGATGATTAATCAAATTTTTTCTTTTCCCATCAAAACCCAGACATTCTCGTAGACATTGTCAACTCTGAATTAAAAAAAAAAAAAAACACAACCTTCAAAAAACTAAGTACATGTACAAGCACAGATTTAATTTTTTATAACACTCGATTAGAACGGTATCCCACATAAAATTTCTCGGTATTACAGTGGATAATATCATTAACATAAGAAAATAATTTCACGTAATATTAGTATCATTATTAAACTTAAGTTTCACATTGCATCGTCTCCTTTGATATTAATTATTCACCATGGATTTTGCAGATGAAACAAAGATGCAGTTTTGGTGCTTCAAAATAGTTCTTAAATGTGAGTTAGAGATAGAAACAACCTATATAAAAAAATGATTCAGTATAGTCAATGTTAAGTATTGTTTAATATAGAAAATGTGAACAACAGTTGCAATGCCACATTATTTCTATACTAGACCGTCTACAGTTATGGTTCATTGAGAAAAATAGTGATATCTCCTTATAATTTAGGTTTTATCAGTGTCAGATGAGTGTCGAGTCAGTCTGTTGTGTGTCAGATTGTATTGCGCAGCTATCGGGCGTGTCTGGCCGACGTCCGGCACAATCTGTGGAGTGTTCAATGATTAACCATAACCTGATGCTCATCCGATTTCAATCTGCGATCTCGTGTTTGAGAGTCGCCCAACAAGAATCCAACACTCATCGGAGGGTAAACGGTACTTTGCATCGTCCGATTACTACCCGTTGTGAGATCGAAGGGTTAATAGCTCATCAACTCAACTGTCACCTGACACTCATCGTACACTCATCGTATAAACCTAGTGACATCCGATGGCCAACGGTTTATAAAAGGAGGGTGATCCTACGGTCAGCCAGGACAAGCGATTTTGCAGACTTTTATCGGACAATAGCTGTTAGCTATATGCTGATTGTGAAGGCTAGGAGTCCACTACCAAGCACCCTTCTGCGATTTAGTGTGGAATGAGACCTTAAGTAAACAAAAATGTGAATTGAGTGAATGTAGCAATATTAGCTGAACACATCAGTGAAAGCTTGAGGAAAATGGGACAATCCCTTAAAGTTATGAATTGTTAAAGTTTCGGTGCCGCTACTGCTGGATAAGTGGACTACATTGTTTTGTGACGTCACGTATGGAAAACGATATCACGAATTCCCCCCCCCCCAAAAAAAAAAAAATATACATATATATATATATATATATATATATATATATATATATATATATAGCTTTTATTCTGTGAAAAAGTTAACATTCCTCCGAATTGTTACTGACATATGATAAGTGAAAATCTACCCCCGCCCTTTCTGGTTGGAGGTAAAGAAATGATATTTTTAGATGCCAGATGTTTTGTTTTTTGTCTTGTATTTGCCTCACGCTGCTTTCCATAGCAAACGTTACAAAATGCTGCAGACATCTCATCAAGCGCTGGCAGAAGCGAAACTTAGGATTCATAACTTTCCAACGGATTGACCGATTTTCCCCAAAATTATTTCACTAACGTGTTCTACTAATATTGCTGCATCTACTTAGTCCATGCGTATATTTGAATTTATTCTTCTTTAAGAGCCAGCAGACTCTCCTGTGCCACAATAAACCCAAAATGTCAATGGACTATCGTAACTTATGCACTTCTACTCCTCCGGCTCCCGAGGATTCAACGATAAAGGACACTCTGGTCCCCGTCACACCTCACACCGTCACATGCCGGTAATGGTATATGCTGTGGAGACCCAGAGCTCCCTCGTAATCAGGAAGAACGAAATAATTGAGTTTACGAAACTAGAATGAGAGCAATGAAATAAGTATATGCTTATAATAAAAGCACTGTTGTTTTGAATTGTTTTAGCTTCCTTCTTATCTAATTGCCCTCGGGAATACATGGCATTGGCATTTCAATTAAAACGTTGTTAAACTAGCGTTAGGAGTTGTGCTGTTTGGGAGAGCTTGTTTGACCCGCTTTCATTCACGATTTAAGATTTTAGTAACAGTTTGTCAGAAAAATATCCGACCAAAATACTTCATGAAATGCCTCCCTGAGCTTAGTTCCTTCATAGGACGATCTTGCCTCGTCAGATCACGCCCGTCATGTCTGACACTGACCTGATAGTCGACCAACACAATTCGGATTCATCAGACTGTGATCCGATACACTTCGGTGGGTGGCCGGAAGCAACACACCTTGCTTCCGACGAGTGACCGATGAGAAAAAAATATCTGTGGAATGGGGGTACATTTGTATTAGACAACATCTTAACGGGTTTGGACATGTACAGCTAAACGTTGTAAACGTTGAATTTACATTGATTCACGTTTCAAGAGGAATACGTTTTAACCGAACGAGCCTATTGATTATCGGATATTTAATATAGCTGCGTGCTAACCCTGATTCAAAATGCTGCTGCTTTAGATTACTTCTATAAAGTTCGTAATGAACATTCAAGCAAAGTTATTTTATTTTTTACCTCCACTTTTGCTCTTACAACAGAGGAGGAAAGACGTTTGCTGAAATTTGGGGTGGCGTAGACAAAATTTTGTCTCCTCAATGCTTAGCTGAACCGACAAGTTTTTGATTATTCAGCGCATGGCTGGGAGTTACCCTATAGGTACATTTTGAGACAGAACAGAAAAGGGATAATTCACTTAAATCAAAGCTGCCAAAATGGTAGCGACCACATCGCAGACTCCTTCGAAATTCGAGCAAAATTGCATAGTTCCTATATTACATTACAAGTTATTAGTACTACTATACGGCTACAGCAACTACTATGTATTATCCTACTGTACATTCCATACCATTATCTACTTTTTAATAATTTTCAGTTTTCTAATGGCTATAAGAAGCAAATATATGTATAAGACTAAATATCGTGTTTAATTTTCTTTTATGCGTGCGTGCGTGCTCGAGAAGGTGTAGACATATTTTTATGTTCATTTCTCTGAAAGACATGTTTGCTTGTTTGTTTGTTTGTTTATTTACTCCATAACAGATTTTGCAAAAGATAAAACTTCCATGTAGATACCAAAGAAACCATAGGTCGATTAGTAGACAAAGGTAAATAGAAACAAAGATAGGTATATAGATAAATAGATGGACAGACAGATGGAAAGACAGATAGGAGAATACTGTGGGCGAAGAGATGAAATCCTGAAAGAAACCAGACCAGAGAAAAGGAATGTTAGTAGAATAAGCAGGCGCGACCCTTAAAGCAATGGAATAGAGTAATCTTACTTAAATGAAACAAAGAAAGTTGAGTGTAAGTTAATTTCTCTTGTAGACTTGTCAGTCACCATGCAAAACGCATTTATTATGGGGGTAAGGAATGCAGTCAGTTAGAAATCTCCGGTTTTTTCTTGTAACAAATCGAACATCACAACCACTTGTAAATAGCCAACGCTGTTGGGAGAGGGCGTTCTGCAATAATAGTGTCCTTTCACTCTTTTGGGAACATGAGTTTTCGAGGTACAATGTATATAGGGACCTTGAAAAGGGTTATGCGGCTTTTTAAAAATCGAGCACAGCTGCAGACCCTTTCAATATAAACACACGATGAGGGCCTTGGTTCCACAGATAAAGGGGATGGCTAGTACCTGATCAGTGGGAATGCTGGGGGATGATTGTTCCAATCCTTGTGGATTCATATAAGACTACTATTATCTATTGTTGTGTGAAAATCATTTGCTTCAGAATGGTCTCATATTCAAGTAATGTGCAGTTCAATGCTTCCAGGTTAGCATGCCTGTACAGTGACGGGGCGATCATTAACGTGCCGTTAAGCCACATTCCTCACATTCATAGAGATAATCATCACTCTGTGTGTGAATAGCTTTGCATAAAAAGACGGAAAATGTTTGAGAAGGTCGAGCAGTACTTAGCGATGGCGCTTGAGGGAATTCGCATGTTCACAATACATGTATCAGCAAACACACCGGATACCCACATGCATACACATACAATATAAGATATAATATGATAAAACTGTCAGACACACGTGCTCAGCTGACATACAAAAATAATAATCATAATAATTTAACATTTTCTAGAAATCACAAGGACGAGCAAATAGGGCATTTCATTTCATTTCGTTTATTTCATTTCCAACAATGCAAAACATTTTCATACATAAATTATCACAATATCAATACAATGTAGTATATAAAACAAAGAAAAATACGTGAAGTTAACAATACAACGCATTACAAAAGCAATTGAAAATTGAATTAAAACTAAAGTTGCAGGAAATGGAGGAGACATGCTAAAAAGCTAAGTTTGTATTTTGCAGTCTCCTCGTGGACAAAAAGAATAAATAGCATCAAGGAAGCAAGTTGCTAGATATATAAATAAAAGGTACACAACACATACAGACCTATACAAACAAACAAACAAACAGATGGACAAACAAACACAAGTAACCTCTCTTGCAAAGAGAAAGATAGAGAAAAAATAACACAGTGAAGGAAAAAGAAGAAATAGAGGATTCTTTTTGAAAGCAGAAACAGGAGACATGAGGACAGGAAAAAGGCGAGAAGGGAGAAGAGATGAAGGGTCTATACCAGCACACGCGAGGCACAATATGCGATGGATCACCGAAATAAATGTAGGAAAGGAATAGATTAAAGAAAAGAATGAGTATGACGAATAAAAAAGAAAGCTCAAAATTAAGGCTAACTAAAATGTAACTCATTCCGCTATACAAGAATTTATAAACAACATTAGAACTATATGAAGATGCTGAGATACAGCAAAGTTTAAAAAACCCTCTAAAATATTAAAATTGTAAAAATAAAACAAAAAACCCACCATATCAATTAGTAACGATGAGAGCTATGAACACTTTGACAGTAGTAAAGAAATTATAACACAATGAAGACAATACAATTTTATGTTCACACACACATCCACGAGCATTCACACACACATCCACGAGCATTCACACACAAACACGCTCTGATATTCATAACATCATTATCTTAAGAATACAGTGTCTTTGTGTTCAGAGCAAAATAAGCTCTACATTACACAATGCTTATGGAAACAAAGCGAACTTCACCTTCATTAAATGTTCCATCTCACATCATATCAAATTGTATTTTCCTCATTATAATTATTCTTTCCCTTTTTTAATTCTTCTTCCTTTGTTTAATATCATAACATTCCCCAAACTTTATCTCAACCCGTTCCATACTGAATTCTGAAATCCCCGAAGACTTAATACGCAGGTTTTCCATCAGGTTTCCGTAGGGAACGGGTTAATAAGCTCATTTCAGTGCTGACAGCCAAATAAGTTCAATAGCTCACACCGTTTCGAAAACGAGAGTGAACGATACACCCATACGAACGTCTTATCTAAAATTTTATCGAATTACATCTTTTTAAACTTCATTATACCCTTTCCCTCTTATTCATCATCATCATCATCTTCTTCTCCTTCTCCTCCTTCTTTTTCTTGTTACCGTAAATACTGTTTGGGATATGGGGAAAAATAGAGTACAATGGGACTCCAAAATAACGTAGGAAGATTTGCAAGTACTGAGAGCAGAGAAAGAGACTATAGATTATCGAAAATATATCCATATACCCCCTCCAAAGAGAGAGAGGGGGGGGGGGGAGAGGAAGAGATACTGAAGAGAGATTCGCTATTAAACTATCAATAGAAACAAAACGGGTATAGACCAGGGAGAGCTGATGGGTGTTAAAGAAATGTTGTTTTTTTTTTTCAGCGTATGCTCGAGAGAAAGGCACAGACGCAGAAAGCAAGAGAGAAAGAAAGAGAAAGAGAGAGAGAGAGAGAGAGAGAACGAGAGAAAACGATAAGAAATGTTTTTAGAGAATATGCGCACCGAGGAACTTTGTTACATTCTCAATCTTTTCATGGCAATGAACGAAATAGTGAAATAATCGATTTTTTTTTTTCGTTTTCCACGACCACATTTCATCCGCGCATCCGTTAGCTTAAACGGTTGGGCACTGCAATTCATGAATGAATGAATTGATATATGACCGTTATAGATTTCATTTTCTATGCAGTTAGGGAAGAACTGAACGGCTATGTAGCGTTAATGCGTTTCTTTGTACTCTTCTCTGGATGGAAGATCGTCTAACAGTCATTGCATAATGGTGACACGTTCTTCAGAATGAAAGACAAATACAAAAAAAATGCGTCCAGGTTACCTTCACAGAAGAGCTAATGTGGGTTGAAGGTTCGATCACAGATTCCGTTCAACATTTCATCTTTTTATTTTTTTTTTTGATCATCAATCACTTTCAGAGCACACTCGTCAAAATAATCTGGCGATGAGCTTTTGTATAAAAGTAGTATTGAACTTTTTTGAAGTTTCACTTCGTCTTTCGTGACGTTCACTGCGAGACAAACCTGATTTCAGCTATCTTCTTAATAAGGTAAGTGCAAATTAATCTTATACTAGTGCTGTGATATGTAAAATAATCCACACGATCAGCTATTTTTTTTTCTAGTAACGGTTAACATCATCAGCATGCGTTTTCCCCGGGAAATTCCAAATCAGGCCAAAAGTAAACTTTACAGTCTTGCTCTTGTTTCTAGTTAATGCTTCTCTCATAAATCGTAGCATCTGGTAGATTGAATTTCATGTATTGTGGTACGGAGCTTTGAAAATCAGAAAATCAACATTAAAATCTAAAACAGATTCAAAAAATTTTTCTTCTTTCTTTTTTAGCGGAAATCAAATCCACTCCTAACTACACTTGGAAGTGATAAACTTTCATAATCTATTATGATGGGAAGATTATAATTCGTTGGAGACATACACACACACACACACACCATATTTCTGTGAAAATATTCGTCCTTTCAGTTCGGCAAAAGCCGAAACTTAATGTAATGTATGTATGTACATAAAGGTGTGACATGGTTTTCAAAATTCAAAACTCAGAAAGTCTCGCTCTGTATCTAACAGGTTTTTGTCGTTCACATGGCATGTTTAAAAAGGTTCATGGCACACACACACACAAAAAAAAATAATAATTACCTTTGTTCCCCCTTTTCACGATTTCATGTCAAACTTATTTTGATTTTTTATAGAATCAACGCCAAAAAGAAGATCGAATGGTTTCATCTTTGTCATTATCTTTATCTTTATTGTCAGTCAGACGGCAATGTCTCTTTTTCTTCATGTGAAACATATCCGGGTATTTGTGTCTGCAACACATAGTATTTTAAAGAGACCAGAATGAGAGAATTATATCACTTGGACGTAGATGAAAATTATGATAGTAAAGATCCATCGGAGTGCATCCCTTGTCACTGGCGGTAAATAGGCCTATAAAATTATGAAAAATATTAACTTATGGAAGCAGAATACCAACTTGCATGAAATCATGGTAATGTTCATGATAATAATGATAAAAACGGCCCCGGTAGGACAATGATTCTCTGTATAATATCATTAGATATTTTCCGATGATCTAAAAGACTTGACATAACAATTCATTTTTATGTTGTGTTTTGCCCTTCTTGTATTACTTGTACTATAATGACAGAGTACCATCAATCGATTATCAACGCAATGACCAGCACCCTTACCGGAATGTCGGCTAAACTGCACTCAGTTGTGGTGGTGACCGAAACGCTAACAGCCTCCTCCAAATCAGCCGCCGAGAAGCAATACGACAATTTTTCGTCCGTAGACGAGCAAGCCCCGATCGCTTGGTCCTGGGAAGTTATGACGTGGTCTTGGTATGTGATCAGCGAGCTTGTGATATCAATTCTTGGGATCATCGGCAACGCTCTCGTCATCGCTGTCGTGTTCGGCCGTCGATCGAAAAGGCGCTCCACTGATATTCTTGTGGGAAATCTAGCGATTGCTGATTTCCTCACTTCCATACTTCTAGTTCCGTACGCAAAAGTCAAATCTATCCCCAATTCATGGGTGGGCGCATTGTTTTGTAAACTCATGGTAGGCGAATATTTGATGTGGACCGCAATTATGGCATCAATCTACAGCCTGGTGGCAGTGTCCTTCGATCGTTTCTTCGCTGTCGTTTATCCGATCCAGTTTAAGCGCTTCGCCAATCGCCGACTCGTGAATATCATCGTTTGTCTCATATGGGTGGGATCAAGTGTCTTAATGGTTCGTATACTCTTGACCAACACCACGGACGTGACAAAGGGAAAGTGCGTGTATCAGAGACCGCCGCGAGACGAGCAAATAATCTTTGGAATCTATGTTTTCGTTGTCAAACTCGTTCTCCCTACATTCCTCATGCTTGTAACCCAGATAGCCATTGCACGCTCTCTCCGACGGCAGGCCGCCCGCTTCGCGTCGAATGCGACCACAGCATCGTTCCACCAAATCGCCCGATCTCGAGTCCTCACCCTAACACTGACGGTTGTCCTTATCTACGTCATCTGCTGGTCCCCAGACCAGATAGCTTTAATCTCTTTCAACCTAGGGCTCCTCACTCCTTCCTTTTTGCGAAGTCCTTTTGCACGCGTAGTCACCGCACTCGCCATTTGTAACTCGTGCGTGAACCCGATATTGTACACCCTCCGCCACCCGCAATTCCGTGAAGCCGTGAAGGATTTCTTCAGAAACACAAGCAAAAGAAACGTACCAATATTTGAGGATGTGGAATTATGGTATCGATCGGAGAAAACTCATGAAAACATCGTCAAGGCTTAACACGCAAACGTTGTCACCTTGCCAGCATGCCAAGATTGAATCATCTATGTAATATATATTTAAAATCACGTAAACAAAACAGCAGGCATCTTTTGACACTAAATTATTATAGATAATGATTGTAGATACAATGCACTAGACTGATCTACGCTCTATTTACTTTTCTTTCCGTTGTTACACTTTATGACAAAAAGGTGAGTCCAAACAACAATCTCTGAGTAGAGATTAAAATTTATTTCAGACGTGCGTCATATGGTAACCAGTGGTAAAACCGTCATGACGCACATCTAATTGGTCAAAAATTTTGCAGCCATTCTCTGAAAAAAAAACAGTAACCCATCAAGTTTTCGAAACTACATAATAGTAGTTTGCGTCGTTTCATTGTATTACAGCTACTTTTCACTAGAAATGTTATTATTTTAAAAGTTGATATTTTCGCGCGACTGATTTTTCACGCTCGGCCGGGTAAGGAGAGTTTTGCGTGTTTTTAATTCGGCGGAATCAAGACATCAACTATCGGAACATATGGCAAGTAAAAATTTTTCCTCTCAAAAATCGTTTCTCTTTGTGCGAAATGCTCGAAAATTTCAACACCGCGAAAATGTCCACTTTTACGTGAGTCTAAGAAATCTTCAGTTAAGATATTTCTTGTATATTTGTGGAAAATAGACAATCTTTTCCAAAGTTATTGATCTTCAAAAATTCTTTCTTTTTTTTTTTTTTGACGCCATACATGGGCAACCGTATACAGCAATGCAAAGAAACTCAATATATTTTCACTTTGCCACAGCATAATGCAGGAGCATTAATTGACCTATACCTTTTTCTAAAAGCAGAGGGAACAAGATAGGGCGATGTCCGTTGGTCCGAAGGTTCGTTAATTCGAAATTGATGAAATAAGGCTCGTTCTTTCGAAAGCTTCTTTATTCCGAACTCACAAATTCCCTATACCCTGATGTTCGTTAATTACGAAAATGAAATAGCGTTTGTTAATCCGAACATTGTTGTGCTGTCATTACAAGGGTTCGTTATCCAAGGTTAAAATCAGGTTCGTTATTCCGTAGGTTTGTTCATCCTAATATGACATTAGGTTTACTATTCTGAAGATTCTTTAAATCGAAATTCAAATAAGGCTTGTTAGTGGGCATTTGAAAAGAAGGTTCTTACTAAACGAACGTTCGAATTTACAAACCTTATTTCTTTTTCGGATTGATATCCTTCTGAATAACGTATACCCTTTTATATATTTTCGGATAACCTCAAAAAAAAAAAGTCGGAAATAACAAACCTCCGGAATTTAAAAAAAAAAAAGGTAACAACACGAACACGTTTTTTTTTTTTCTTTTAAATTCTCTATTACTTGAGATTTTCTTTATTGCTTTTTTCTTAAGAAAAGAAAATGATGATCTTATCGTTGTGTAACAAATAATTTACTAATGCCAACAGAAGAAAATTGACCAGAAATGAATATAATTAATTAGTGAAAACAGTGGAAAAATGAGGAAAGAAAATGGGATTCAAATTCCAATGGAATCTCATTTTCTTTGCTCATTTTTCCACTAATAGATAATTTACTTATCTACTTTTGCATACAATTATACCGGCCTATGCAGATATGTTGCGTAATTTTCGAATAACCGCATTGCATAAAAATCACACGAAATGCTTCATAGTTTATTTCCAAAAAGCAATGTAAATATGAATTAAATCGGTTATCGGAAACTGTTGATAGCTGTTATTGAGGGGTTCAAGGTTCAAGGCCGTTTAGTGTTTGACCGGCATACACGCGCACACTCAAACACATGCAGATCAAACAGATAGTAATACACAAATTATGCACTAATCAGGTACATGTAGATCTTGCCTTGAAAAAGCCACTATATCCGACAAAATGCCCCAAACACACTGGTGCTGTACACGAGCTTGTTTACTGTAAATAGGTAATTGAGCGCGCTTGTAACTGACTGAGTGCGAATTGCTTAAGTATGCAATTGTGATGTCATGATTACGGCAAGCCACATAAGTCATGCGCGTATCTCTGAACAGGGAGGTGTGAGCGGTCGTCAGTACCGGTCGTACAATACGCGGTATGGTAACGTATGCCCGCAGCTGGACATGTAAGTCAAAATTAAAGACTGGTCACGTGATTGCTCGTTATTATTTGATTGTCATCCATATTACCATTTTATAGAATTAAATAATGGGGAGTTTTAGATTTGCGGCGCGGACGTTTGAGAGGACGCTTGAGCTGGACGTTCTCCTCTCTCCCTGCGTCGTGTTGAAAAGTAGCTTTAGATTACGCCGAGACGCAACCTATAAAAGATAAAATGGCGCCCCCATATGATCGTTGCATGAAGTAGCTCTATAAGTCGTGAATTAAGCGGACCTAAAAATAGCACAGAACGCGTAGTGAAAACTCAGACGAAGCGAGCTATAAATAAATCGACTTTGATACGCGATTCTGCGAATGATCAGAACAGGTTTTTCCTCACTCAGCATAACTTGTTTGTTTGTTTGTTTGTTCATTTTCCATCTGAGAAGATGACTGGATAGCCCATATTCAGCTACGTTAAGCTGGTCTTCCCTCGCCATGTCTTTTGTTAGTCACATTAATATGACAGAAACATGCAAGTTTTGCTGAGTCGAGAGGAAGGTGCATTCCAATGTCTTTTGTTAAACATTTCAGTACTTTAGCAATGATTGACAGATGAGGTCATCTCAAGAATGTTAATATTGATTGGTTTGGAAGGATTTGTTTGTGGGCGTTCCCAAGTAATCTGAAGAAAAATAGAAGAATAAATCGTTAAAAATATATGAAATGTTTCTAGATATTTGTTTTACCGCAAAAGTGATGTTGAGGGTATCATAAACTAACACTAATCAACATGCATTTGGATTTGAGGGCCCCTTTAAGGAATTCAAATTCACGATAAGACAAAAAATAACAAAGTATGGGCAGTCTTTTTCGTTGTTGCTTTTATTCTTTGTAGTTACTCAGCTGTTTGAATGTGCACACATAATCTACCTTGAAATGTGATTTTTTTTCTCATACTTTTAATAACTCGTATAACCCCACTTTCAAACATATACATTCTCTATTCATAATTTTAGCCGCTGCTATATTACAGAGTGTGCGTGAACATCTCCAATACGGACAGAATTAGTGGATGAAGCATGACCTTGACAACCAGCAAGACTGGCGATATATACAACCCTTTGGTGAAATAGGTCTATCTATGGCTGATCCGATTGTGGCAACTTATGATATGGACACAGGGAACTAAGGAATGGAATCAAAATGGATCAATACGAATTTGGACGTATAGGACCCGTAAGATATTGTGGGATATGGCTATTTCCTAAATGTTACATCCAAACTGTTACGGATAAATTGAAAGTGACAGAAAGGTCGTCAGGAAAGAAATACATCCAATACAATTAAGATGATTAAATGACACTTTGAAATGAAAATGAAATTGTATCATCTAATCGTATGACAGTAAAAAAGTGGCCCGTAGAAGTTGTGTATGTTGATTGAATTCGAACGTTAAAAGTGCGTAGTTGTGTTCCTATAAATGAAATTGAAACTGATACTTGGCGCGAATTTGAACGTCTATCCAACAAAAGATACAGCTTTCACATTGGGCGCGAGGCCAGGAAAAAAACTGTGTGTGTGTGTGTGTGTGTGTGTGTGTGTGTGTGTGTGTGTGTGTGTGTGTGTGTGTTGTGCGAGCGCCCAGTGTGAAAGCTGTATCTTTTGTTGACACGGATCAACGAGCTATACACAATACACCGTATGAAACGCGTGTCGTACTCAAATTCTTCGCTCATAGGTAGCAAAAATCCAGCGAAATTCGAAAATGACTGCATTTACATGATTGGGCGTAGAATAAAAAGTTCTGCACCAAATTTCATGATTTTGGTATCATTGTCTTTTGCGGAAAATGACTTTTTCTAACGATGTCAAAAAATATATCACTTTCAGAACGCAAGGTAACGAAAATCCACCGTTCCGCTTTTTTGGGGACACCCGGTATATATATATATATATATATATATATATATATATATATATATATATACATGAGTATGTATGTGTATGTATAGGATAGGTGCACATATATGAGCATGTATATGCATGAATGTGTAGACCATGTGACTTACCATTACTGTGCACATTTAACCACGATATATCTTGTTATTTCATGTCAGATAACCACATGTAGAATTAACTTTGTACTCATTTATTACTATTTTTCATAGTGCATACTCGGTCATTACTACGGTAAAGACCCCTGAACGTGTTAACTTTAATAGCAGACTCATTTATTATCATTACTATTATTGTAAAGTAGTTGGAGTGGTACATATCACTTTGTAATTTTCCCTTTTCCCCCTACCCTTCCCTCTCTCTCTCTATC
Source organism: Diadema setosum (assembly GCF_964275005.1). Taxonomy (NCBI): domain Eukaryota; kingdom Metazoa; phylum Echinodermata; class Echinoidea; order Diadematoida; family Diadematidae; genus Diadema; species Diadema setosum. The sequence goes on from NC_092706.1 coordinate 8,889,622, forward strand.
CCTTATTCTAGTAGCTAAGTATAGGGTCTCCATACCGTCAAGCCTCTGCTTCTTTTAGAGACCCTTCTGTTTAAGTCCCCTATGCTGTTTGTACTTGTTTTGTTTTGTACTACAAAATATGTGTCGATATACTTTTCGTCACAAATGACTTGTACACAATCATATCTGATGTAACGGAATTAAGCAGGAATAAATCAAAATCAAATCAAAATCAAACTTGAATGACCGCATTGTTAAATCGAATGCAAATCTAAGGAAATTGGGCGGGAAAACTTATAATATATCGAGTCCTTTCCTCTTCATTATCATGCTCTCCTTCTTTTTCTTCTTCGATATATTTTCCATCTTTTTCGTTTTCTTCGTTTTTTTTTTTCTTCGTTTTGTTAACATCATTGTTGTTCTAAATATGGAAAATAAACTTAAAGGGCTGGTATAGTTTTGGTTTAGATGTGTTTTAGGTTTCCAACTTTTTTTATTCATATTTTTTTTTTTATGATGATGACTTTTGTTCTTTTGAGATAATGAGAAACCTACTGTGAAATGTGAAAGAGCACATAATTCTACGAGGAAACCAGTTTATTTGATGTAAATTGGTTTTGAAATGGCTGAGACAACGAAAAACAAAGCGATCCTAATAAAATGTGTATCCACTATTTATTAGGATCGCTTAGTTTTAATTTGTTTTTCGATATCTCAGTCATTTGAAACTGATTTCACCAAATAAACTTTTAATCCCTCTTAGAATTGAATAATCTTTAATATTTGATAAAGCGTTTTTTAAGTATCTCGTAAAAATGTTAAAAGCTGAATTCTCACTTCAACCAATACTACACAACCCCCTTAAAGTCCAGAGAGTACAATGAAAATCTATAACTGCCTAGGGAGAGTCACGAATCTGTCAGTAGAGGAAACGACTTCAAACCGCCTGAAATGTACCCCCAGAATATATATATATATATATATATATATATATATATATATACACATAATGATAATGAATAAGAAAGTGCTGAGGTAACGAGATTCGCAAGCAAACGCTCAGCGGGGACAAAACGGATATAGAACAATAAGATCCGGCATTGACCTACCAGAAGGATTCGATGTTGTTGTTTTTTTTGTCCTTTTTTTTACCATGTATGACAGAGAAAGAGCTATCGAGAGAGAGAGAGAGAGAGATAGAGAGAGACAGGAAGAATGAGATGCATTCTTTACATGAGTGAAAGCATCGAGGAACGCTTTCACACCATTGACCTTTTCTTGACAAAGAGCAAAAACGAAATAATAGATTTTCCGTATTCCTCGACAAAATTTTCATCGCACATCCATCAGCAAAGGAAACTGCAATTCATGCGTTATTGATATGACTGTTGTATTTTCAGCTTCTCTCTCCCTTATTCTGACTCTAATATTGTTATTTGGAGTTGAGTGTATTTCTATTAGAAACTGCGTGATATAACTTTACAGTTACCGTTATCATTTTGTGGGCATATAGTAAAAAAAGACACACATTTGTTGTTGTTGTTGTTTGGGGGAGTTCTCGAGATAAAAATTTTCTATAGGAGTGACACTTTGTAAAGAATAATAATGGATGAAAAAAATACCCGTAGGCAACCTAAAAATCTAACTTGTCTTAAGCGTTAAATCATGGATTCCATTCAATTATTTCGTACTTGTAAAATTCAATCACTTTTAGATCGAGTGCTCTAGCCTTTCGATCTCGCGATGTACCGTCATATAAAAGTAGTGTCGAAGTTGCCTGAAGTTTCACTGCATCTTCTTTGACGTTCACTGGAAGACCAATCTGATTTTAGCTGCCATCTGCATGAGGTAAGTGCGTGTTAAGAGTACGCTGTGATAAACTAATTCATTAAAAGAACAGCTTTCTTCTAGTTAACATCTTCAGAAAGCGTTTTCCACTAAAACTCCAAAATCCATTTTCACGGAATGTGATATCTTTTCACTCTCGTTTGTTATTACTGCGTGTCTTAAATCTGACTACCTTACAAATACATGTTTTTTTTTTGTTTTTTGTTGTTGTTGTTGTTGTTTTTTTTTTTTTTTTAGTTGTTTTCTAGCTATGGGATCAAAATTTGAAAACCGGAATAGCAAAGAAAGTCCTCACCACATTACATTTTCTTCAGCAAAATATGCTTTAATTGTGATCTTAAGATTAAACATGGCGGTAATAAGATGATCGCATGGGCAGATGGCAAAGCACTACAAACGTACACAATATCTGAATTTTCTGTCAAAGGATTATTTTTGTCAAGCAAACCTTATAATGATAAGAGTTAATATGACGTATGATTCTGCATGTAGGAATGAAATGTGTTATTTTTTTTACAAGATTACAGACATAGTTATGTGTATGTATATAAATAAATAAATATAAATATATATATATATATATATATATATATATATACATATATACATATATATATATATATATATATATATATACTCATGTAACTTTCGTCTATAAAGAACTGCAAAAATATATCGAAGAAGAGCGCCCCTAATCATGTTCAATCTACTCTTTGTTTGTTTGTCTTTTAAGACATTTTTTAAATTGCCAATGGCAGAAAACAGCAAGTTCCATTTTTTTTTTTATTTCGTTTAATGATTGCAGTGCTATTCCAGAGATTTGATTGGTTGGTATCACTGGTTATCATAGTTCTTCCTTTTTCGATCGAAAATATATCAGAGAGTTCACATCTTTTGTCACATAGCACATTCTGAAGCAATTAGAATTAGAAAACCAATATGATAATTATTATCATAATATTCGTAGGCCTATTGAAAATTAATCTTGAAGATTTTTCCTACAAATTTTCTCATCATTGGCGATGAAATAATATAAAGTGCGTACATAAAGGACGCATACTGTCACCAAGTAACAAACTAAAGGTAATCACAATGATAGTTATTTATTCATGATAAAGACAAGTTTTGGGGTTTTTTTTATATAAAGCAATTACCGGTAGCATTCATCAAGTAAGCGAATTTGCAGTGAACTGAATGGTTTTGATTTCAGATGATAATGCATAGTTATGATTTAGTTTTGTACTTCTCGTTCTACTTGCACTGTTGAAACACAGAGTACAAGGAATCGATTGCCAACACAATGACTACGACGATTTCTGGAATGTCGGCAGATCTACCTTCGCATTTGATAGTGACAGAAATGGAGACAACTGATTCCGAATTAGGAACCGAAAATCAATATGATGATTTTTCGTCCGAAGCTGTGCAAGGCCAGATCACGTGGTCTTGGGAAGGTATGACGTGGTCTTGGTATGTGATGTGCGAGCTCGTCATCGCAATTGTTGGGATCACTGGCAACGCTCTCGTCATTGCCGTAGTGTTCGGCCATCGCTCGAAGAGCCATGCGAAGAGTCGCTCGATGGATATCTTGGTGGGAAATCTGGCGATAGCTGATTTCTTCACTTCAATCCTTCTGATTCCTCACCCAAGAGTCAAATCTATTCCAAATTCATGGGTGGGCGCATTGTTTTGTAAAGTCGTGGAAGGCGAGTATTTGATGTGGATCACGATATCGACGTCGATCTACAGCCTGGTCGCAGTGTCCATCGATCGCTTCTTCGCTGTCGTTTATCCTATCACTTTTAAGCGCTTCGTCAATCGTCGACTCGTAAATGTCATCGTTTGCCTCATTTGGGCGGGATCGTGTGTGTTAATGGTGCGTATCCTGTTGACCAACACTACGAATGTGATAGTAGGAAAGTGCGTGTATCAGCGACCGCCGCAAAACGAGCAAATCATCTACGGGACCTATATTTTCGTCGTCATACTCGTTCTCCCAACAGTCCTCATGCTGGTGACCCAGACAGCCATCGTGCGCTCGCTCCGACGGGAGGCCGCCCGCTTCGCGACGAATGAGTCGACGGCATCGTTCCACGAAATCGCCCGATTTCGAGTCCTCACTCTTACGCTAACGGTTGTCCTAATCTACGTCATCTGCTGGGCTCCAGACCAGATAGCATTCTTCGTTTTTAACCTGGGACTGGCTCCTTCCTTTTTGCGTAGCCCTTTTGCACGCGTAGTAATTGCACTCGCCATTTGTAACTCCTGTGTGAACCCAATCCTGTACACCCTTCGCCACCCAAAATTCCGTGAAGCCGTTAAGGATGTTTTCAGAAACACAAACAAAAGAAATACACCAATATTTGAGGATGTGGAGTCACAATACAAACCTAAGAAAAGTAATCATAGGATCGAAATAGCTTAACGTACTCTATGTTTGCAATAATCGGACGTGTCGTCACCTCAAAAGAATGCCAAGATTAGAGATACTTTCTTACAAATCCAAGTGCACAAGTGTAATTAAAATAAATAGAGTACATGTATAAGCATTATATAAAGCGCACATATGTTTGTTTGTTTGTTCGTTTGTTTTCTTTTAGGACAAAATCACGAACAGTTAAACAATGATTTTTTTTTTTGAGGGAGTTTAGAATTTGTTTCATTGGTATGTTATTGTTACAGTTTGTAACTACGATAAAATATTTGCCCAGCTGGTTACAATAGCGGAACAAAACTGGTGAAACGTTTCAAAGCCATCTTATTTTATGACGAGGTCTACTGTAGCGAGCACCTAGGTATAGAAAATGTGTTGTATTTCGCAATATGAAACAAACTTTCGGAGTAGTGAACCTTATTCCATTTTCGGATTAACAAATCTTCGGAATAATAAACAATCGAGCAAACTTTACTTTAGAATGGTGCGAATTGTTGTTACGCTCTTAATTTGGCAAATCAGAAAATCCTCTTGTGATTTGATACAGATTCGAAAAATTCAACTAAATTTTAGTTTCATCTAATTTCTGTCAAATGTAAGGTATGCAGTGAAGTTCATCAGTGTTTCCAGCTTTATGGGCAAGACAGTGAATTTTTAGGCAGAATTTTCTAACGTCGTGAATACTTGAAAAGAGATTATCAATAACACAGAGATACGGTTTTGCATCGTAATAACATTAACACATTTCCAAATAGCAATTCATCTTTTATCCTTTGTTTGATTTGTTTAGTTCTAGTTTTGTTTTGTTTTTGTTTTTGTTTTTAACCGAGGTACTTGTCTTTTGTAGCGCATTGATTATCCATCAAAAAAAAATAAAATAAAGGAGAGTGACCAAATGATGTAAGATGCCCCGTAACACTTCAACATCATATTTAAACCTGGTTGTAAGGCAGCCTCTTTTAGAAATCGTGGAATTGAGAAAATCCGGAAGCCGCTCTTGACCTACCAATAATTACAAAGCTACCTTATGGCCTTGCATATTTTTTTCTCAATTGAAAAAGTGATTTACAACCATAGATAGTAGATGCCCTTTTTATTGTTTAATCTGAAGAACTCCAATTTAGGAATCCAGTGAAAATGCAATTTTGCTAGAAAACACCATTCTTATTCAAGATCTTGTAGTATTGTACGCATGCAAATGAATATCTTTCGTAAGTTATTATGTGTATGATTCCTGTCAACCTTATTTATGAAATGTATGAATACAAGGTACAAGGGTCGTTTACTTCGTCTTCGAATTACAAACTCTCGGCATTACGTGCCTTATATTCATATTGGATTAAACAACCTCTGGAATAATGAACCTTGTTCTAGTTTCAGATTAAAGAGCCTAAGGAATAATGAACTTATTTCATTTTTGGATTAGAGAACATTCGGAATAAGGAAGCTTTTTCGCATTTTTTTTTTTTGGGGGGGGGGGGATTAACGACCCTTTGAAATAACAAACTGTCAGCAATAATATTGTTCACCGCACCCAAGACATCATGGTAAATGCAGGTATTTAAAAGCGTAAGTAGAATGGATTTATAATAGTGATTTATAACATACTATTCACATTCCCTCCCAAGAATTAATACGATCTATTGAAAAGCCAGTGATTGTTGCATGATACCATTGCCGCTGATCACAAATTGTTGTAAATACATTATTTACCTTTCCTTATAATGATAACTTAAAAAAAACACTTCCTCAAATATGACAGAAGCAATTTCACTGCAATAATGCCTATGATTCCTTTACAAAAATAACGATCCATGAATTGGAATTATTGTGTCATTTTATGAAGATAAAGGATGTTAACCATGAAATCGTAACTATGAAATAGTAAATCATCTGCTGCTGAAATTGAGGAAAAAAGCAGATATGTTATAAGAAAAAAAGAGAGAAATGAATTAATATTTTACGAAAGTATGTGCGCGAGTGCGCGCGCGTGTGTGTGTGTGTGTGCGCGCATGTCTATGTGCATGCAAATTTGCATGTATTATGTGCTTATTTGTGTTATCATCATTGTCTTTTCATTGTTGCACATTGATGTTGGTGATGGTGGTTGTAGTAGTTGTTTGTGTGTGTTAACACAATAATGAATGAGACGGAACAGTGATTATGATTTCACTTTCTGTTTATTGTACTGATTGAGTAGCATACCATCAAATGCAGACGCGTGTCGACTTTCCTACCGACAGTATTTCAGTTTCTGAACAGAACACATGGGTTAATAATGTACGTAGAGAGATATTTATTGTCCTTCTTGCCGGTGTAATTGCTTTTGCTATTAACCTTTACTGCTCAGTCAAGAATCACCAACCGCTGGTTGCATCTACAGAATATCTGTTTATGCTCGCCCATGCCTGAAAAACGGAAATGCCATTCGAAGAAAAAAAAATCCTAAAAGCATTCATCTACTGCTTGATATAGGAAGCCTCAAATCCGCCACGGGTGACCGAACTGTCGCTCGTAAACTTGATGAGCATTCCGCCGTTGGTCGATATGATAGGAGCCGGGACTTCTGAGCCACACACTCTTTGGAGGAGGCTGCCGTTGCCGTCAGTGATCTGGAAGAGTTGCATGAAGGAAATTTTCTGTTAGGTGTGCCTATGCAACATTTATTTTGTTCCTTTCCCAAAATCCTTTTTTTTTTTTCAGTTTTCACACTTTGATGCATAAATTTTCAATGCATCATTATGATGCATTAATGTTCAAAACAAGTATAAAAAACTTAATCTATCTTGCCGAAGAATACGGTCATTAGATATAAAAGACATTTTTGAAATCATTGACAACCCTTCCCAGCTGTACAAATACGTATCTTTTTATGACAAACATACAACTGAAATATTTGTTTTTCCATTCACTCTATCAATAACTATGTAGTTTTGGATTTCAGTTTTCCGTAAGGGGGAATTCCGGAACTGGTGGTACTTAGTATGAATAAGGACGAGTAAAACTTTACGTCATAACAGGATTTTTTTTTTGTTTCACTCTTATTAAAAGTAAGAGAGCTATATATTTCAAAGATATGAATTTGGCAGGCAGAACAATTCTCAAAGAACTGATGCAGAATGACTGAGCTGATAATGTCATCACCTCTCAAATTTCCACCAGTCTTAAACAAAAAAAGAACAATATAAAAATTAATTCCTTTTACTTTAAAACTATCACGTACAATATCGTTCCTGCCTGGCATGCACAACTTCAAAATGACAATCTATCAAATAATATTCAACTTAGGATTGATACTCGACCAAATATGCGTTAAAAACTGGAAATTCATGGGCATATTTCAGTACAATCCATCACGACAAGTTTAAAGGCAATAACGCATTCTACTCGCTATTCGCGTATTCATATCGAAATCTGAGAACTGTAATAGTGAAACTTAAATATTTCATAACAGCAATGATTTCTACCAGTGTTTTTTTTTTTTTTTTCACTGCTATGCATGTCAAATATTCACCTTTCTAGGTCAAAAACTTATAAAGTTAAAGATAAGAGGAATGTGGACTGTACCTCGACAGCATCGTAGGCACATGAAGTGTGACTCTCTAGATCGAAGGAGCCAAAGCTGAGTGTGACAGTCTCGCCAGCTCCAGCCTCGATTTCGAAAGAGCACATCTCGTTGTTGCCATAGTTACTTGGAAAGTTTGGCGAGGTGAACTGTCCAGTCGCCTTAGTGAAAACATGACCGCATTCTGCAACCGGAATGATCGGAAAAGGGATGTTTACAGTGATACCTTTCGCTAATTCTCGCGAGTGGTATAATGTTCGTATCTTCCTTTTATCTGCTGATGGCAATAGCACCTGTTTCTTAGCGTCAGAAAAAAAAAAGTAAAAATATTTAGGGAATTGTTATACACCAACTGACATGAAACACTGCAACATCATATGTGACCGTGCACCACAAAACCAACAAAAAATATGCCATCTGGTAATGTTCGTATCTTCCTTTTATCTGCTGATGGCAATAGTACCTGTTTCTTAGCGTCAGAAAAAAAAAAGAAATAAAGTAAAAATATTTAGGGAATTGTTATGCACCAACTGACAAGAAACACTGCAACATGTGACCGTGCACCACAAAACCAACAAAAAATATGCCATCTGGTAATGTTCGTATCTTCCTTTTATCTGCTGATGGCAATAGCACCTGTTTCTCAGCGTCAGAACAAAAAAAAAAAAATAGAGTCAAAATATTTAGGAAATTGTTTTGCACCAACTGACATGAAACATTGCAACATCATAATATGTGACGAAGTCTCATAATTTTTAAACCCCGTCGATTCGGCAAACTTTCTCCTAAAACCTTCCAGATATGGGGCAAACTCAAAAGGAAAGGTGGAAAGAAGAGTGTTTTCGGAGATGTTGAAAGTTTGATTCATTTTTTCCCTTTTTTTTGGGGGGGGGGGGGATGGGGTCGGGGGGAATGGGGTGGCTTTAATTATCTCACCTCCGGTCTCTGGAGGTACTCCAGTGACGTAGGATGCGGAGAAGCCGGATGAGGTCACGGAAAAGTCGCTCTCGAATCGAATGAGCATCGACTGGCTGGCCCCGGCCACAACCCCGGGACTGTTGGTGCCGCACCACTGACCGAGGAGAGGGTCAGATATTGAAGATCCGTCGTAGATCTTAGAGGGATAAAAACATTGAGTACAATCACACAAAGCAATGATAATAGTAATTATACCTATTCCCCTCATCACCATTGTTTTAAAAGTAACGGTTTCATTAGCATCAGTATCATTGTTGTTACTAACACCTTGAGTCACCATCATAGTCATTACTAAGTTCGTCAGGAGAAATAATTTTACAGATCGCACAATTATAGTGCAGCAAATGCAATGTAAACGGGTATGAATAATTACGAAGTCAATTTTTCCCTGAGATTTAGACTATCCATCAACATTTTTTCCATTACTTTTGATGCTCTGGTTTTTGCCAAATTTATATTCTCTTGCTTACTATACAAATATGAAAGTATGGCATCGAACGAGATTTCTTTTTAATCATACGAAATGACAATCTCTGTAATGGGAACAAAGGAAATTGAACTGATCGATTATATCAACCCTAATATACGCAAAGGTAATAGCGATAACATTAAGTAAACAAGATGAAGTCAAGAGTACAGAAAGAAAATGTCTGCTTTTGAAATTTGAACATTGGAATCTTGAACCACATTAAATCACACAGAAATGCGAATGTTTCGAAGCCTTGATTACTCTATGCGTATATTTGCAGTCATCTTGCATTATCATCATAAGATGAAATAATATTGTGCGCATGAAACACACATTATTACGAATAAATTGCAGGATACCCTCTGTGCATGATAACGTGAGTGAGACGAGGTGACGAAATGCATTACACGAAGAGAAGGACAAACACACACACACACACACACACAAGAAGAATTGAAATGCAGCAACTGATATATCCATTTATATCAACCCGAGAATTCATTTTGGATTGAAGCTCCCGAAAAGCAAAGAAAATATCCAAAGTGTATGTGATAATTTTAGTATCTTTACAACAACAAAAAATTTTAATTCTTGTAATGAAACGCATAGAGTATTGTTGAAAAAAAGGTATTCTTTCTTTGATGATGACTACACTTAAGAAAATCTTTGAAAATGACCTTTTTACGATCAAACTCTTCATATGTATATATGTATATATATAATACTGATTTCAGTGCGTGTGTGTGTTTGTGTGTTTAAGACATACGGAAACTGAATCATAAGCGCAGGTTGAAGAGCTCTCGAGGCTGAAATCGTCGAAGGTGACTGTAATGGCCTCTCCGTCACCGGCAACGACAAGGTAATCGCACGTCAGATCGTTGTCGTAGTCGCTGGGATAATTTGGGCTGGTAAAAGTGCCCGATGACTCGTTGAAATATCCGCTGCATGCTACGGAAGTACGAAAGTACATTGTCAAAACAATCACGGTTCTTATCTAAACTGACTGACTAATGGACAAGTGAGATCGACATGAATCATAGTACTCTCAAAGCATCATACTGACTATTAGTTATATCAAAATAATTTTATTTATAGTTTCACTCTGTGAAATGCACCTAAAGTAGTTACTTTAGTGTATATTTAATGGATGTGATATTAGGATTAATTTCTTTTTTTTTTTCCTGCTTTCGTTTAGCTTTTAATATCAATCAATCTGTAATGATAACATGCAGCAACCTGCTAAAACCACAAAGAACACTACACGCAAGATTCTGTTCAGAAATATGTGTTTCAATATTATTCAAAACAGAAGCGTACAAGGAAACTCGAACAGGATGAATTAAAGGGAAAGATAAGAAGACGAAAAACGCAAAATGAGAGTCAACAAGGATGACATTCTCGCTAGGCATACAAATTTAAAAAACAGAAAACTTTCCATCAGACCTAAAAGTACGGCATACATCCCATGTAAATAAACAGCAAATATGAGGTGTAGCTTTCCAATATTATGAGCATGATATACAGTAAACTATGATAAATTGAAAGGCACGGTTACACGCATTTATACAAGACAAGTCATGGGAAGAAGTAGATTTAATCCATGGGACTTTTTTATGTTCACATAACCTTAAAATTAATACAAAAAATGACAGAAGAAGAAAGAGTAGTAAAAGGTGCAGCTCATCACATAGCAAAAAAAAAAACAAACAAACAAACAACAACATAAGTTGGTCTCTTTCCATAAATAGAGCTTCCACTTTAATCCTAATTCCACATTGAATTCCGAAATCTCCACAGACATAACACACAGGACACCAGATTCCAGAAGGGAACGGGTTAATGTCATAAGAGTCTGCGAGATAACGATTCTTATTCTAAGACGTAGATGGAATACAGCTCCAACCTTGACTGCCAATGAAATTGTCACCCACCTCTTCTCCCGCCCATCTACCCCCAGCACAAAAACAAACAAAGTTCCAAACCAATAAAAAGATAAGCAACCTATAATAGACAAATCTGCGCATACACAACTACAACAAAGATCATATAACTCTAAAACAAACCAACAAACGCATACTCTATATTTGTCACGGATAAAAATAACCTTGTTTAAACCATTCTTACTGGGGTCGCTTGGGGGAATCACGGGAGCAGAAGGATCAGGGATGAACCCTCCCCCGGCGTTTCCCTCGCCGATGTAGAGAAGGAGATCAGGAGAGCCGGCAGGCAGATCGGTGATTCCAGTGTTGCCATTCGCCTTCAACTGCAGCTTCTCTCTCACCTCCTGTGGGGTCAACTCGGGTTCAGAGCCAAGAAGAACTGCAGCAGCGCCTGTGGAGAAGAGGGATCATTTTTTTTTTTTTCATTGAATGAATACATATATTATCAGGTATCCTGATACAGTTGGATATCTTATTTTTTATTCATTTTCATAAGCTGCATATCACACTAACGTGACGGGGCATCATTATGATAGCAAGATGCAACTGAGAAATACCAGAATTAAGATTTGCCCTTACAAATATATGACCAATGTTTTCATGACTCAGAAAGAAACCAGAATTGTTTTCCTTTGCTGCTAGTTTCTTCCCTGCTCCTTATCATTTGCCTTAGCATAGCTTGGTAACATTTTAACTTCAAGATTAAACTCGTTCCTTATACTTAAGTAAAGAAGAATGAGTATCGAACTCTTCCAATTGTTTGTTGCTGTTTTTTTTTTAAGAGGAAAAAGTTTGGCATTTATGTGTGTGTCATTTAAAAGCTAAGAGGTGACCAACAATTAAAGCTTTACTGTTTTATTTTGTTTTGTTTTGTTTTGTTTTTTTGTAGGAGAGGGAAAAAAGGAATGTTTGGCATCTATGTGTGTGTCATTTAAAAGCTAAGAGGTGATCAACAATTAAAGTTTGGCTAACCTGCCACGTGGGGGCAAGCCATGGAGGTTCCACTGATGGTGTTGGTAGCAGTGTCCGATCGAATCCAGGTGGAAGTGATGGAGACTCCGGGAGCGAAGATATCGACGCAAGTTCCGTAGTTTGAGAAGACGGCGCGCACGTCCTCTCGGTCTGTGGCGCCAACACTGATGGCCTACAGCAAAATGATACAATTTGTATTATTGCGTCATCTTCTAATAGTTCATTGGTAAAAGTATAATAGTCGAAAAGTTGCATAATATATCCATATAAAGTCTCTTAATGCACCTTGTCGACTAACATCTCACATCCTGTTCTTTATTTTGTTTTGTTTTGTTTTGTTTTTGCCTACGTATTTCAGTTAAATATGTACAACCGCTCAAGGAGTTGCATTCTCTAGACAGCGACATAAACGTATATAGCTGAATTCACCCATAATATCCTTTGAATTTGAGAGGTATTGCAAAAGGGGGAGGGTGGGCAAAATTTTAATTCTAAACGATGCAATTGTTGCTACTGTCACAAGCATACATATCACTTTTGTTAACCTCCTATTGCAGTATTTACATTTGCATGTCTATGATAATAAGTGAATATCATCTTTACTTCTATGAATTATGTTATCATTGCCATCATTGTCATTAGTTTTATCATTAGTATCATCTTTATCATCATTGCCATCATTGTCATTAGTTTTATCATTAGTATCATCTTTATCATCATTGCCATCATTGTCATTAGTTTTATCATTAGTATCATCTTTATCATCATTGCCATCATTGTCATTAGTTTTATCATTAGTATCATCTTTATCATCATTGCCATCATTGTCATTCTCATAAAAAAAAAAAAAAAAAAAATCACCGGTTCAGCTCTAGCCGGAGAGTATTCACAGGCATCGCTGTTGTCGTTGCCGGCTGCGACCGCTACGGTGATTCCCGCGTCAACCATGTAGGCGATGGCGTCGTCCATAGTCTGGCTCGCCCCACCACCGAGGGAGAGAGAGGCGACCGATGTTCTTTCAAAGTTGTCCGCAACCCATTCACAGCCTATGTGAGTGTGTGTGTTATATTATTTGTGCATATGGGAGGAATGTACGGAAAGAGAAATCATGAAAATTGGAATCATAATGTTTGATTATGGTGACAACAATGATAACGATAGTGTAGTAGTAATCACATTTGTATTTAACAATATTATTGAATTTGTGAGAGTACTAGTGGTACTACTATTGCTATTAGTTGGCGTAATTAATGATTAACAACAATAATAAACATTATTATTACCATTATTGTGAAAACTATCATTGTTATTTTTATCATTCTCATTATCATTTTATCATAACAATAATAGATAAGATATCCTGTGTGCAAGCAGTAATATACGATGATCGATTTGCCAGGAGGCTATAGATGAATTTAAACAGTGTATAAGCACTTCATCGTGGTCTGTGACGATCAAGTTTAGGTGTATCTGCTGGGATGACGTCACATCTCAAAAAGTGTTTCAGATTCAAGGTTTGCACTACGCTCTTCAGTTGTGACTTGGTCTTAAAGGGGATATAGAAACATCCTGATTATCATAATGCTTTAATAAAGGTAATATTTGCAGAGGTTATAACATCAACAACAACACTAACTTATGACATCGAAACAGCCTTATTTAGATTTCGTACATTTCTGGTCGCTTGGATGCCTTTAAAATATCAGATTATCACGTTAGCAATTGAGGATTTCGTACATTTATAAATGGCCTATTGTTCCCTAGTAGGTACAGCAATGGCACTCTCATTTAGACAATATTCTAGATAAGAGGGTTTACTGGCGGCTTAGTTATTAATGAGTTATATACCGGCCAAAATTGCAGGATGACCTACCCCCGAGTCTGGAATGACAATAAGAATAACGGATAGACAAGAAGCAAACAAACAAATACAAAAACATAATGACTCAAATTCTTTGGAAGAAAAGATGAAAAGTCAACTGTCAACTAACCTTCGACTACATCTGCAGTCGAGCCAGAGCCCAAGCAGCCCAGAACGCGGACCCCGAAGATTCTGGTGCCAGCGGCAACACCGTAAGTAGTTCCACCCACAGTTCCGGCACAGTGGGTTCCATGTCCGTTGCAGTCGTCACCCTGCACGAAGATTTTATATGATTTATTGTATTAATTCTGCATTATCAGCTGTGAGCATTCTTTAATGAGATCTAGAAAGAGTAAAAAAATATATATTTTTCAAGAGATAAAAAATATGTAAGAAATAAAAACCAAAACAACAACTTGCAGGTTCCCTGTAACATCTTCAATTAACCATTAGGGCATCTAACACGGAAACATGCAAGTTGTGTTTATTATTAGGAATTATGCGTTATGATATAATACCTGTTGTTGATCTTACCAGTACTTTACAAGTGTTTATCAGATGATACCCCTCATTTTTGACTTGGTTTTGAGGTGATGTTTTGTGTGTGTGTGTGTGTGTGTGTGTGTGTTAGCATGTCCAGTCAGTCTGAAGAAAAATACTTGAACATCTATTGTAAAATTTGTGGTACCAATATTGACATTTATTTTGCCACATAAAAGATGTTGAGGGTGAATCATGAATCAACACATGAGTCAACATGAATTTGCATGGCATAGGTACTTTAACAAGTTAGAGAATAGCTGATAATGCTATAAAATGTATTTCTGATAACCACCTGCGACGGGTATTCCAGGGACTAATCTTTTGATACTGGTTAAGATCCTCCTCCTGGTCTTACACGGGCTTGGCCATGTTTGCTTTTAAAATACCCTTAATTTATTTAAATCATCACGAAATCCCCGTCTTAATCTTAATTCCCTAATTATACAGATGCCTTGGACTGCTCTTTTATACATGAATCCGAAACTCCCTCATATCTCTTCGACGAGGATCTTTAAAACGTTTTCTACTCTAATCTTCAAACCTGCCTCATCAAAACTTCTAATACTATTATACTTGTTATCATGATCACTATCTTTACTGTTATCATCATCATTCCTACTGTACTGCCAGTATCAGTATCATTTTCATTATCAACTTTATAGAACAATACCAGTCGAAGAGTCAAAGGAATGAATTTCTTTGGTACGTAATTATTTAATTAGATGTATGAATGGCTGCAATATACATTTTTCGCAGGGAAAGGAGGGTATTTGGAAGATTTCCAATAAGATACTTATGGTCAATTGGGATGTGTCAGGCTAAATGCAGTTTTACTGTTGTTTTACTGTGCACAGTACTTACATCTCCATCACGCGCGTCATATCCGATAAATCCTCGTCCACCGAAGTCCTGGTGGACAGCGTTGATTCCGGTGTCGATTACGTACACGTCGACGCCAGACCCATCACCCATGGGATTGAACACGTCGTCGAGAGGGAGCGAGACTTGGTCGACACGGTCGAGACCCCACGACGCGACCGAGGAGGCTCGCACGATACCATCCTCTTCGATGTACTCCACGAGGCCGGAACTTCGCAGCTGTTTAAAGATATTTTACCAAGTTATCTATGGTGGCGCTTATGCTTTCTTATCAAGTAGGATTTCATTCGGAACACATTGCTATTAAATTCATAAATTTAAACGCGGGATACAGAGGCTTGACAATCACTCACACACACACACACACACACACACACACAAACACATAAACTGTAACAAACATAAGATAAATTGACGAATCATCAAAGAAATGATGTAAATACGCTATCTATAAAACTACTCTGTTGATTACCTTTCAAAACTGTAGGTGAGTTATGTGTCTATGTGTGTACGAGAGAGACAGATGGACAAAGAAGGGGAGAAAGAAACAATGAGAAAGAGGAAGAGAGAGAGAGAGAGAGAGAGACAGCAGAACTGAGGTGTCTGTTTCTTATGAACAGACGCGTGCCCAAATAATTTACAAAGATGATCTATAAAAGGCAGAGTTTTAAATTAGAACGTGCGCGTACACGCTATCATCCCATCTTTATGCTCGTTTCTTCGTTCGTATATATTTAGATTTCAACTCTTCTTTTTTAATTCACAATAGTAATGTTTTCATAATAATCACCCCTCCCCCCCCCCATCTCGTTCATGGACAAACAATGCTATACGCTCTTCAGCATTTTAAACGTTTATGAAATAAAATGAAAATAATTGTGCGCAAGACATCATTTCATGTAATTGAGTCCTCATTATCGAAAAATACCTTATCGTGTTTATTGTGTTTTTGTAGACAAGGACGCTGTGCTCGTTATTTTTCTTTCATGCATTGTAATCTACTTACATGCGTAACCATGTCGTCAGTGAGTTCTGCTGCGAAGCCGTTAAACACCGTTCTGTACTTATGAATTATTTTCACGTCACCGAGGGAAGCTATGGTAGACTCTAGGTTTTTCCCGGCCTGCGAGGTACAATGTAAAGGAATCGACATTAGATACCACTGCGGTAGCACGAACTACCATCACCAAGAGGCACAATAATGGCACGTTAATATGTTGTCATATATATATATATATATATATATATATATATATATATATTCTTAACAATATAAAAGTACAGTTATACTCTCTTAGAGTGCATTCAGTGAGAAACTACATACCTTTCTTACGATGTATTAATATTGGAATAGAGCATAAAAAGATAAGTTCTCCGAGCATAATGAGGAATTTTTTTTATACCTACTTTAATTAGCACTGTCCACTGTCTACACTAAAATCTGGTATAGTAAAGTCAGACATTATACCCTTTAAAGGCCGTCGTTTCTTCTTTCAGATATTTTTGGTTTGTTTGTTTATTCAATATAGTGACAGATACAATGTTGGCCTGCGGGACCATGACCATGCAGGTAAGATTTCGACCTGAATCATCAATAACGTTTTAAACCATTGGTTAATACATTGGTGTTGGTGTTGACATCCGAGATAGGTGGAAGTTTTAACGAAGGGTCATCTCAAAACAAGTTAAGCGCATTTTTTTTAATGTTCTAAAGTAATCCATGATCATTAGTTACAGGACGCTTAAGCCTTTCCAGTGATACTTCACCGGTCTCAAAACACGGAGTTAAGGTCATTGAGAATATTCCACAATACTTCTTTTTAGCAGGTTAACGTGTATCTTTGGTCAAAAATATTTATATGTGAAAAAGATGTATTTTAGTAATCTGTTGCACCAACAATCAGAAAAAAAAAATGTTGCATATAAATGAAGAAAAAGTATATTTTGATATAGAAAAAAAGAACTAAATTAGTGAGTCTGAAAGGAAAGACTATCAACTTTCTTTTGTTCTCAGGAACCAGCGGAAATTAGGCAGGCTGGGAACAATAGCAAAGTTATAGTCTTCTTTTCAGACCCATTGGCTTTAGTGGTATGTTTATAACTTTAAATGCATTTTTCTTTGCTAAAAGTAAATATTGAACATTTTTTTGTTCTGATTCTTGGTGTAATAGGTTACTGAAATGTAGCTCTTACACATATCAAAAAATATTTTTTGGCCAAAGATACACTTTAAGTCGCAAGTACATGTCAATTAAGTATGTCAAGTACGTCAATCACGAAATGGGGGTAAACTCAATTTGCGATCATAATGTACAGTTCCTTTTCACTCTACTTGGATATACAACAGTATACGCTATTCTCAAGTTCATTACGGTGTAAGCTGTTATCTTTATTTAAACAAGCTGAAAGCAAACACAGAATGCAACGGCGCACATCCCCCTTGCATTTGAGACAATGTTTAACATTGTGGTAGATTGATTTCATAAATTGTCGAACTTTTTCATGCCTAGTTTAATCAAAGCTTCATATTAGGATTTTTAGGACAATTTGGGTGTTGTTATGTATCATCATCTCACAATAAATTATTATCTTTTTTATTATTATTGATAAGATGCATGATATTGTTTGCATGATGGACAGTTTCATCGTGAAACAAGCTTCATTTTGGTCCATAAGAGATATTTCCGATTAACCACATAAAAGTAATGAAAATTATATATTTCGAAAATGTGGGATATTTTCTCATATCTTCAAGACTATATTTTGTTCTTATGTAACAAGCAAGAATCATTGGAAAGGTTTTGTTTTGTTTTTGTTTGTTTTTGCTCTGTGTGATGATGAACTTAACATTAAAATATCTTGATTTGGTGCTTAGCCCATTATGCTATATCAAAGTCTTAAAAAATAATCCCACCTTTGTTAACTCACCTTGAGTTTGACCAAGTACCGTCCTGGAATGCGTTCCCTGTGGGTGTGTAGAGGAGCAAGTTTGGCCGTGGCCAAAGCGGCCAGAAGGAGTATGAGGAATCCTTTCATGTCTATTTGAAGGAAAGCATGAAAGGACTTGTTAGCTTGGAGAAAAAAAAAAATGCAATGGAAATGTTTATGTTTACACACACACAATATATATATATATGTATATATATATATATAAGCATGCAATCCTCGTATTGGTTGACATTTCTGTTGTTTTGTTTTGTGATTTCTTGCTTGTGTTATAGTGTCGTATGTGAATTTTTGGTTACAGCTCGTTATTCCGAAGGTTCGTTATTCCGAAGGCTCTTTATTCCTAAGATTCGTTATTCCGAAGGTTCATTGTTTGAATTTCATTTTCGGATTAACCGATCTTCGGAATAACGCCACAAATTTTCGGATTAACGAACCCCTTTTCATTTTCGGATTAACGAACCTCTAGGTATAGGGAATTTGCGTGTTTCGGATTAACGACCCTTCGGAACAACGAACCTTCGGAATAGCGAACCTTCGGCATAACGAACAGCACCCGAATTTTTTTTTGTCAAGTGGAAACCTCATAATATCTGATGTGCTGAAAAAGGAAATCCGCCCCATCGCAGGAAATGAATAATCTTACATAACTTTGTATCGCCAGCATCATATTCATCATTATACTTTGTTCGCGCCAATCTTTGAGTTTTGAATATGAAAGGCAAATAGGACAATTCTTATAAGAACTGTACTGGTTACCTATTTTGTTTAAAAAAGCAACAAACAAACAAGAAAAAAAATCAAACAGACATAAAAAAGGACGATTTCAATACCTGCGTAGAATTATTGCTAGATCAATATAATCAATAATTGGATGGTACACGCTGATTGGCAAGTTCAAACAACTTGCCAATAAAGAGACAGAATTGAACTTGAGATACATACATCTCAAGTTGAGATGCATTCTTAAACAGCATACATATGCAGAGCTAGCAACCAAAAGGCGCTAAATCCATTGAAAAATGATGGATTTAGCGCCTTTTGTATGTTTTGGAAGCAAGATCTTCATATAGTGTTGGTTCAAGAACTTGTTATTCAAGTAACGATGAGATAACAAAAAGTAAACCAAATAAGTACATATAGGGACTCCATAATTATAATTAAATCAACGTCAATTACATACATACATCAGTGGTAGAACAGATTCCACTGCAGTGTAATAAATTATTCAATAAGATTTTTTTTTTCAAAGAAGTAATTTGCTTGATGCACAACAATTTCAACACAACGTAGAATACAAGTGACTTTGACGAAAAAGAAAGAGGGCAGTCAAAAGTTTAGCACATTGTATATAGATTATGATTTGAAGCAAAATTAAATCTCCCGATAATAACTGAGGAGCAAAAACCAAGTCATTTTGTCAATGTCGCAAATTGCCGCAGTGTTTTATGGTGTCACTTTAACATTTTCACATATGGTATTCTCAGGTTTGCCTCTTATCTGAAGCTACCATTTGGTCCAAACATGCCAATCCTGGGCTTTAGCACACTCTCCATCTCACAATACCCCTTTAGAACTCTTAATGCTCTTTCTCCGTGACCTTCTTCTTCAATTGTTATTCTCCATTATCAAGTCTTTCTTCCTCTACTATTTTTATATTAGAATGTTGCAGTGAAAAATAAACCATTTAACACAAATTTCTCATTGAAATGGAAAACGTCGTATACAGCTGTAGTAAGCTGATCATGATGTGATCAAACATAGCTACAAGGAAAAAATATGACGTTAAAGGTCGTTTTTTAAAAGTCGCAAGTAAAAGTCACTGGTCTTCACTGTTAAAATTCTTCTTTTTTTTTCATCTTTGCATTTGAATATGACTTGACCGAGCACTTCACAAAATTAAACTCTTACCAAAATACTTGGCTAAACTTAAGGACTCTACCGTTGCAAATGGACAGTGGAAAAGGCCGGAAATTGACAGGTGATGATTCCTATTAATAACATTTACTCCGACCTTTTAAATAAGTCATTCACGAGATCACATTGTCTTGTTAGTTTGATTTTATATACAGAGTGGTACTCTCTTTTTACACTCTATACACACTGTTGTTAATTTCATTGTTATCAATGTTCAAATAAAAACAATATTTCATCAACCGAGACCAACAAACGTCATATATACTGTTTAAATTCATCTTAACTTGTCTTCAGCATTTAGAGGAAAATATTCTTCAGGTTTCGCCTCCTGAAATTTTGCTGTGGCTTTACAGAGAAAGTTTTAGCCTGGGTAAAGACTAATGCCTAAGTAGAACCAACACATCTCGTATATCATCTATTACCGTAATAAACAAATTCTTCTAACTAATAAACGAACAGTCATTCCTCGCAAAACCGTTGATTTTAACCTTTCAACCTTATCTGGTGCCAGTGAATAGTAATGACCCCCACACGACTGATTATCATCCTTTCAAGCCTGAACTTTTTTAAGGGGAAAAAGGTAACATGATACTTAAAGGCTACAGTAACTTACTTTGCATCAACATTGAAAATGCAAAAATTGCACAAAAACGTATAAAAACTTTGTACTGTACACACTGAACAAAAATATAAATTACAAACGAAAAACTAACAGGTATTTTAGTATTTACGCTTTATTCTTTTTACTTTGAAATTCACAGAACTGAAATATTTGTCGCCGGCTTACCTTGTCCTTTTGCTTGCCTGCCTACTGTGGTAGCTGCGTTATAGAATATGCTGGACTCTGTTGAAAATGGACATCTTATACCAAATATTACATAACAGTTGATCATATCACTTCTTTAAAGAATGTCATGTGGCATGATTCTCACGATGATTCCATCTGCTTCTTAGTGCTTATCATCTTGGTCCCGGTTTTGGTATCGTATATGAATGCAAACAAGGAGTCGTATTGTTTGAAGCAACAAGATAAGATTAACGCCTTGCCAAAGGTGCATGTTTATAAGGATGGACTTGCCCAGCTCCGTGTTCTTCGAATTCTCAATGAGCTTACGAAATGAATGACGTCAATCACATCATCATGCATATCAAAAGATAATGCTGTTGCTAGACAAGTGCGCATACGCTAGCTTTGCCGTCGACGACGCAGGACTAATAATGTCAAAACACTGGCAGACTACCACACTCAGGGTACATCGGACCTCTTTTATAACCGGATGGGGTCGGGCCACAAACATTTCTCCAGTTTCAAATCTAATTTCACACCATGCATGCCATTGTCAACCTTGCTTTTATCATATAATAGATGGTTAAGGTTTTGTCACAAACAAATTGTATTATCATATTCATATATATATATATATATATATATATATATATATATATATATAGGGCCTACATGTAGAGAGCCTATGATTTGAGTGAACATCACGTTTTCACGAAAAGGTGACAATTTAGGAACAGTCACCCGCCCAAATTAGAAAAGGCGACGCTGTCATGTATAAACACTTGCTCTGTAGGCATATGAACGAATAACATGATTGTATATTATGTATGTATAATATAATTTTGAATGAAGTCAATGATTTATCGCACCACACTGACACAAAGGACTAAGTGTCCGTCTTGTTGTGTGTTGTCTGCAAGAGAGCTTTTCCTTAATTTTCTGCTTCTGAATTCAACTCTCTCAATCAGTCTCGCAGTCAAAACCTTGTGAGGATTTTACTACGACCGTGTTGAAGCATTGTAAGATATGTTTGTTATGTTTTGTTTGTAGATTTTTACCAAAATTTGGGGCAGTAATGGATTGAAAATGTGATAAGCATTCGCCAGCAAAACATTTTTTTTTCTTTTGGTGGTTACACTAACTGAACCTTACGGTGTAAATATTTTCCGGTGATTTTTTTTTTTTTTTAACAATTCGTTGCATTGGCAGGAACTATGTGCCTGGAGCAGCATTTGGCAGTCCTTTGTTATCGCTCCATTGGCTGGACCATCCCTAACTTTGGACACTTGGCAGTCTCAGATGCAATATAGGAAGTCAGGTGATGACCGACCTGTGAAGGAATTTGAGAAAGAATCTGTTGACCTCCTGGAGTTTATAGTTCGCAGTAATGCCATGGACAAAAAAAAAAAATAGATAC
Source organism: Diadema setosum (assembly GCF_964275005.1). Taxonomy (NCBI): domain Eukaryota; kingdom Metazoa; phylum Echinodermata; class Echinoidea; order Diadematoida; family Diadematidae; genus Diadema; species Diadema setosum. Next base: position 8,912,157 of record NC_092706.1, read on the forward strand.
TTCCATGAAGAATTTGATCGATTCTGTCGATCTGACGAAAATTTTAGAGCAATAATGACAAGGGAGTAAAGAATTTTGGGCCAGATGTCATCAGACTTAATAACAAAAGCAGCGCCGGATTTGAAACCTCCTTGAACTATCAAGAACAATGTTCCCACAGATCATGCATTCGTATTCTCGGCTTCCTCGAGAAAAGATGAGAGAAGAATGAGAACATGTTAGCGGCAGACACTATCAAGACAAAGCCTGACGCGACCTTTGGACTCAGTCAAGGACATCGGACTTGGAGAGCCACGTGAGAGACTGCCCTGCCTGATACGTTCTCTCGTTCAGCCAATAAGACTCCATAATTACTTAAGGCACATCCGCTTTTCATTAATCGTTAATTAAGCCAGCTATATGATGAAGAAGGAGATTATTGAAAACCGAATGTAGTTTGAAGGAACCAGAATGGTAATCGAGTCGACATTTTTGTCATTGACTGACTGCCAGTAACAAAACGTGAAATCAGCGTAGTTATGGGGTGGAGGTTTTATCGCCCTTTTAATTTCGGCCCATCAGGTGGATTAGACATTTTAAAAAAAAAATCCTGTGAAAAAGATTTTCACAACTTAAAAAAAAATACCATGAACATCATTCATACACATGTAAAATAGTATATTAGTTTGTGGCCAGTAAGCAATTACCTCCTGATATATCATGAAAACTGTATGTTGATGTCTCAATCCAGCTTTTCATTAATGTTTATTATTCCCGTTCTATTGTTATACTTCATTTCCAATTCATTTTGTTATTTTACTTGGATATTTTGAAGTCATATTTGAAAGTCTATGTTTCAATGCCTATACAAGTGTGCATAATCTATGTCTTTGTCATTGTCTTCTCTTACTCAAGAAAAATACTCTTTAATAATTATGGTGCTCAAATGGTGCTCATTATGGTGCAAGAAAGATTCATAATGTCGAATTTCGTTTTTCTCTAGAAATATGCAGTACATAATCAATTATTTATATCGGCAAATATTAATTATTGATTAATATAATTGAGACTGTTCCATTATGTTTTGTGAGGCGGAATGTTTTATTTTCTTTGAGTTATTTTATTTCAATTATAGAAGCTTATCATGAATTATGACGATTGAGTTGGTATCTTTTGGGTTCGGTTTACAGTGTTGAAGATTATTGCTGCAACACAAACATGGTTTTCAAAGTAGATTCACAGGGTCTGTAAAAGATTTTTGCACCACAATTGAGCGAGTAGGTGGTACAGGTATGTTTGTCTACATCTTATTATGCTACCTCATTACAAATACGAGATTATTCAGTAGTTATCAATTAATAATTTAAAAAATTATAATGATAATTTTGAAAAAAAAAATCGAACCCGAAGAAGTAACAGAGTTCATTTATCCCCAGCCAGACTGAAATATTAATGTATTTTACAAGATTTTTTTAAACATTTTGTTTCAGTACGATGAATGTTAGATT